>NC_057801.1:776528711-776806973 GCF_018294505.1 Triticum aestivum
AGGGTCACGACAAGAACCATTTTTGCTGCAACTGTCGTGCCAAAATGCAGGAACCACCAACGGTTGCTGCTACGGCCGGCGAGGTAACCGCCGCTACGACCGTTTCGCCGCAACCGACCTGCTCGGTGTTGAAACTAGGGGACGGGCACTCCTACAACAGGCGGTGCAGCCGGAAGCAGCACATGGCGATGTTTCAACCGGCGTACGGGGCGAGCAGCGCGGCGGCCGCCAATGCTTGAAGCGGCGAACGACAGGAGTTGCAACCAATGTGGGCGAGCAGCGAGCAGGGAAGGTACTTCGGCGAGCAGTGAAGAACAGCGCTGCGAAGCATCAGCTGCAAGCGGCCAGTGGTTGTTGCCACTGCCGAAGCCGCGCATGGGAGCTGAGTCGGGGGATTTCGCGAACCTGCAGTTTGCTGTTTTGTTGAGGAAGACAGCGATTAAATCATACGGCTGCGTGAATCACCCTTTTTCTCGGTGGCTGAAAGAAATCAATGCACAAGTGGTCATTCGATTTAAAGCGTTTAAAGCAGTGCATCTTCCCCCGTCCTCCCGTTGCCTCACGTCCAACACAAGCAGCAAACGTGACTCTGACTCTGCAGGACCAACGCGACTGCACCGTGTCCTCAACGTGGCAAGGGCACCGGTGCCGACGATATCGTCATAGCAGCAGCGATGTTGCGACCCAACAAACACAACATCATCTAGGTGCGACACCGTCACATTGTTGCATCCCTAGCGATGCAGCAACCTCCATGCTGAAAAAAGAAAACCAAAAGGATGATGTCGACCACCGCCCCGGTCGTCGGTGGCTCCATCGACACTTCATTGCTGCGCTGCCGTCCTCGACTTGTCGTGCGTCGGCAGCAGCGCCACTTCATTGCAGTGTCCTCGACTTGTCGTGCCGTCGGCAGCAGCGCTGCTCCATTGCAGCATCCTCTACTTGTCGTGCCGTCGGCAGCAGCGCCGCTCCATCGGCAGCAGCGACGCTTCATTGCAGCCCCGAGCGCCATGGTGCTGGGCTCCATTCCAACCCTGGCGGAGCTCCATTGCAGCCCCGAGCGCCATGGTGCTGGGCTCCATTTCAACCCTGGCGGAGCTCCATTGCAGTCCCGGCAGCCAACGCCCACAACAGCCCATCGTCAGCCGACTTCCATACTCTCTCAGCTCCGCCGCGCGGTGCTCACAGCAGAGGCACCGAGCATTGCAGCAACCTAATCCGGCCATCGATTTGGCTGCATCACTTGAGGGTGGCAGCAGTTCGGGGAGGTAGACCATTGATTTCAGCACGGCTACACAACCCCTCGCAGCTCCCGGCGGCTGCAGCTGCGGCGCAGCACCAGACAGCCTGCAGCTACGGCGACCCTCGCAGCTCCCAGCGGCCTGCAACTACGGCGCAGCACCAGGCGGCCTGGAGCTACGGCGAACCTCGCAGCTCCGGCAGCACTGGTGCTCCGTTCCCTGCCCTGCAGCAACCGGTGCTGTGTTCTGCAGCCGGAGGTAGCGTGAGGACTGAGGAGAGAGCCAGATCACATTGTGTTATGCTTCACATGTGGGTAAGGAGAAAATGATGGAGAGATGGGGAAGACGATGGGCGGTGAGGGGATAAGCTTGGAGACACGTGGCCTTGCGAGGACATGGTTGAAGCAGGACACTGCGTGTTGATGGCAGCTTGATCTAACGGTGCGCACGCGGATGAAATCTGTGTGTTATCAGCCGGTTGAAATCAAGTCTTTTCCTTTTTCTTTCCAGTTTCAACTAGCAATGTGGCCCGCTCGGTGCGCGGGCTAGAACTTTAGAAAGTTTTATAATGAAAATATGTTATTTGATTTGTATAAACAAAAATTGGAACCAAATGTGATAAAATTCACAAATATAATATTTATTTGGATGTAGTTTTTTCTTAGATATGTTTTGTTTTCTCTTTGAATATATTTGTTATTGTCTGATATCATGTAAGATTGACATGTTAATTGTAGTTGGAGTGATGAGGATCACTCTGAAGCTCATCTATTTTCCTCCTTGATGGCCCTTAGCGTGTACGCATTTTGTGGCTCGGGTCGGGTGTACTTCCACGGGGTTGCCTTCTACGCAGACTTGTTTGGCTCCCATGCGCCTCATAGATCTCCATGTTTGGTCAACAATGATGGACGGGTAGCATCCTGTGTAGCAGCTATTAACGGGAGGACGCGAGCTCATGGAAGTTGATGGTGCATTTACCATCAGCATTCATGGAGGTGATAATCAAGCTTTTTATCCTGCGCAAGTTTGAGATTCGTAGGGGCATTGTGATTCCCAAGTCCCGTCCCATACGCATCATCGGTATCCTAAAGTGAGGCAGCCTGAAAAGTTGTCTTGATGTCTTCATCCTCGACGGTGGCAACCCAACTTGAATTTCTCTCCATTCCACCTATAGGCCCCGTCCCCCATATTCTTTTTGCATCATTGCACAATTGGACTAATATAATTAAATCAAGGTACTGTTTTATTAGTGATAAGTGTTATCATTTATGTCTTTCTACAATCTTGTATACTGGTTGATATGGGTTTTTGACCGGTTGATTTATGGTCAAGGTACTAAATGATGAAAGAAAGTTATGAATGCCAAATACAGCTTAAGGCGTATATTTAATCTTTTTATGCCCCTCCACTTTTTACCGAGCTTGGCGAACAATACCAAGTACTCAACACCAGCAAAGTAATGTTAGTACTACACGTCTCCGTCTTCGCATAACTTCACATCTGTCGCATGCCACAATGCAACATAACGTACTATGTTAATGTTGTACGACTAATTCAGATCATAGTACTTATTTCAAACATAAATTATACTAATTATGTGCCATGTCAATCTTATGATGTATCCTTCCAATTCTAAGCACAAACACACCATTGAAAGCTAGCTTGAAATTAATACATGACAATATTGATCTTTACCGAGTTTGTGTCAATTTTAGCAGCTAGTACATGAGTCTACGCTTCATTGACGGCTGGAAGTTCTTTTTCTTATGTGAACTTTTCAGTACATCTAATGTTATTCTCCGTTAGCCGATCATTATATGTTAATATCAAGAAAAAAGTTGATTATGCTAAGTAAATATTCACCTAGTCCAAAACAAATTTCTAGCAAAAAATAAGTTTCCATGTTTAGGTTAGATATAAGTAGCTTAATCTGACTATGACGACTTTGTTAGCTAGCCTTAATAAGTAAGGAGTAAGGACACACAGAGCACACTTCAATTCTACAAGTTATCAAGATCAGATGAATAACACACCTTGCTACTCTAGAGTAAACTATAGAAATAGACTACCGCATACCGCAATTAAGAAAGAAGCCTCCCAATACTTTTGCAGAAAAAGCTTCTTAGACCAATCCTGATAGAATCCATCTAGCTTCTAAGCACAGAAATCAAATCTGTATTGCAGCCATGGAGGAAACTCACATGAATATATGATCTGAAATTTTGTGTACATATCATACTCACCTATGTCGCTGACTGTTGGCACTTGGCACAGCTTCACGGCCGAGTTTTTCTGGCTATGCGTGACCATGATGGGTCTAACTCTAGTACAAAGCTAGCTTCCACGTATCTTGAGTCATGCGCACGTATACAATACCTAGCTCCAAAACTAATTAGTTCTTGCGGCCGGCCAGGAACGTCAACAATTGATCCACTCCCGATCAATCTCCATCATACGCACCTACACACAAGACAGCCGCAAGACGCAAGGCGAATTGATTTTCACGGCCGGCCCGAAACCCAAATAATCGATCTATTGGTGATCAATCTTCAAGCGTTCGTACGTACAGTATGTACAGAGCAGCCAACTGATTCTTGCCGCCAGATGAGGAAGGGGCCGCAAGATTTCCTGTAGCGGGCGCACATGGTTGCCGCCGGTGCTAGCTAGGGCATTAGAGCAATTCCTTTATGTTTTTTCTTTCCATACTTCCATGTTTCAAAACAAAGCATGTAGCTCCTTCTTTTTTAAACGGAAATGTTAACGCCCACACGTGTGGGCGTTTGCATCTCACCCACACGCGTGGATCCGCGTCCGTTCGTGAGACACGAATCTTGGCATGTTTTTAGTGCCACGTAGGACTGGCCTGGTGTGTGGGCGTTTACCCGGTCGCCCACACGGTTGTTTCACCACACGGGAGGGGCTGGTGTGTGGGCGTTCAACAGCTCGCCCACACCTCACTTTTCACGCACGCATAAGGGCTAGTGTGTGGGCATTTGCCATCTCGCCCACACGCCCGTCTTCTCTCCCACACACAAGCTGCTAGTTGCCACATGTTTTGCAGCGCACATGGCAACTGCCCTAGTATGCTTTATAAGCAGATGACAACTTTCTTTTTTATCCGAGTTG
This sequence comes from Triticum aestivum, assembly GCF_018294505.1. Classification (NCBI taxonomy): domain Eukaryota; kingdom Viridiplantae; phylum Streptophyta; class Magnoliopsida; order Poales; family Poaceae; genus Triticum; species Triticum aestivum. Next base: position 776,533,079 of record NC_057801.1, read on the forward strand.
CCATGTGTTTTGCAGGGCACACGGCAACTGCCTAGTGTGCACGTAAGCAGATGGCAACTCTCTCTTTACCGAGTTGCCATGTGTTTTTGCATGGTACATGGCAACTGCCCTAACGTGCACGTAAGCAGATGGCAACTCTTCCTTTTTACATGGCAACTGCCCTAGCATGCTTGTGAGCACATGGCAACTCTCTCAACTTCCTAGTGTTAGTATGTGGCAACTCCTAAAATTTTAAAATCATGGCAACTATAGTAGACCAGACCATACATGGCAACTGCAGTTGAGCAACCATGGCAACTGCAGTTGTCCAACACGGCAACCGTAGTTCAGCGACATGGCAACTGCAGTTAAACGAACATGGACGAGGGTCTGGACCATGGCAACTGCGGGCGTGCGGTGCCTGTCACGCGTGGCGTGCGGGACCAGGAGGTATGAGGTCTAACATACGGGGCGTGTGGGCGTTATCTACTTCGCCCACACGCACGCGTATAAGAGGGACCGGGAGGAAAAAAAAGAGGTGTGTGGGCATTACTTGTTTTGCCCATACGTAGGTGTGTGAGATGTTCCTCTTATACACCACACAAAATGTATGGACAGTCTTCCTAACGCCCACACGTGTGGCACTTATCGGCGTCCTTTTTAAAGGAATCGTAGCTTCATCTTTTTATTAGAAGGCATGTTTAGCGAATGTTTTTCTTCTATGATGGCAATGGTGGGTAATTTTTTAACTTTAACAATATCTAATGGCTATAAACTTTTAACCTATTAAATAAACGGATGGATTTTTCTGTTTTTTGTGGGATTTTCTAGTATATTTCTCTTTTTTCTGATGAGCCCGTCAAATACTATTTATATATAATAGATAGATAGATGCCGAGTTGTGATTGTACTACTGAAAAATAAACAGAATTGTGCTTGTTTTTTCCAGGCAAGAGAATTTTGCTGGTTGCCTGGGTGCTTTTTGTGCATTGTGACTTCGTGTCTTCCACTGGTTTGCTTTCACCCATCTTTCTTGTCCTTCCCCTCTCAGTCCATTCGTCTTGCCTCCTCCGCCCCTCTCAATCTTCATTGTCCCCCTCTCTCTTGTGTGCACACGCACCGCGAGTGGCGGGCCCAAAATAGAATGATGGGTGTGCACACTTTAAAAATACTTGACGTCTATTTTAATAGGCTTGGAGCCTTGGATAGGCCTTGAAAATCAGCTAATCATTACTACATGGTAAAAAATCCCAAACACACCCGGCACACCCTGCAGGTATGCCACTGCCCACCGTGCACCTCCACCGGCCGTTGCCTAGGAGCGACACCACAATTCCAGCGACCAATGATACATCAGCCTGGGGAGGTACACTCCATGTCTGCATTCTCCCCCTTCGCTCGCTTATTGTAAAATCTTGGTCTTGATTTCGAATGCGCACAAACCCTAGGTCTTCGCGAGGCGCGGTTGCAGTTGGGGAGGGGGGGGGGCAAAAGGTTGATTTATCCAATTTGTACAACTTCAAATTTCTGGTCCACTTTCAGTTCCTGTATGTGGCTATATGGCTAGGGAGTGGTTTCGATTGACATCGCGATCTCTTGCGTGAGTAGATTACTATTGCCTGTGCTTTTCCCCTCGTGAATACTTTGTCACTGATCTTGGCTATGAAACATATGATTGTACTTTGTCAGTGAACTTTGCTACAGAACATATGATTCTCTGTGACGATGTGTTTCCATATGCCTCCCGTTCATATGTCATAAAGGATTGCATTGATCCAACCCATAGTTTATTGTCACTGCACTCCCTTGCTGAGCATCGACCTTGTTCGTGTTTGTTTGGCTGCTAGCACTATCCCAATACAATAGTTAGAGGCTACAAAGGGACTATAGAGAGCAGTGCATCCTTTATAAGTGTCGATCATATGGTTATGCAGAGGAGGGTTGGTGAGCACATTAGCTACCCATCCAGTAATTTTGTGCCCAAGTACTAGAGTCTAGTTCATACCCGAGCGTTACTTTCAGTGGCAGGTGGCCTTGAAGGTTGCAGATGACATGCCATCGCATTGATAGAATAGCCTAATCCATTCTTTCTTCTTTGTAGCCTCTGTATTCATTTGGAAATCTTATCCATGTCAATTAACTCCAAGCTGAATTCAACATACGTTGCTAGCCATGTTTCCTACGATTAAATCTAGTCAATTAGTTCTAGACCTAATAAAATGAATTATGACATAAAAAAGGCCTATGTTTTGCAGGAACGTTGATTCCTTTCCGGTGCGGCAAATCCCGGGCACTTGGTATGTTCTAGTTTGTAGCACAAGTCACCCCGAAATTAGGGGAAAATTTCGGCATGACCTTTGCTAAAAAGTGGACAAATCAAGCACCTGAAATTTGCCGATCGGAAATGAATCAACATTCCGGCAAAACATAGGCCACTCGGCTTCATTCCTTGGAAACAACAAAAGGCCACTTGGGCACAATCGAACTACTTCAATGAAAAGATATAACATGACCACTTCAATGAAAAGATATAATCAACAATAAAAGTCTAGGAGGGGGTCATCTTTAAAATAAAACTTGCCTAAATACTTTTCCTTGAAAAATAGTGGTCTTTTCAAAAATCAAAAACCTCTGCAAAATGACCTCACTAAACACTTCTCTGCCTAGGACAGAACCCAAATTATGTTGATCTAGCTATTCCTCACACACACACACACACACACACACACACACACACACACACACGCACACACATACACACACACACACACACATTATTTTCTCTAACCCTTCTCTGCCTAGGACAGAACCCAATTAAATTGCAAAGGAACTCCATTTCTCTAACCCTTCTGACCTAATGCTCTAAAATAAATTTTTGCTCTAACCTAGCCAACCTACTTAACCTAGCTTGTTAACCTAATGAACCTAATTAACCTAGCTAGTTAACCTAATTTACCTAGATAATTAACCTAATTAAACTAGTTAACCTAGCTAGTTCTCTGTCAAAGCCCTAAATAAATTTTTGCACTAACCTATTTAAACTAGTTAACCTAGCTAGCTAGTTCTCTGTCCAGTGTTTTTGATATGCGTGAGAGAGAGAGGAGGGGTGGGGGCTTATAGACGATGGCTCCGGTGGTGGCGACGGAGCCAGTGGTGGCGAGGAAGGCAGGGGCGTCTCCGGTGACGGCGAGGGAGGGAGTTGTGGCGAGGGAGGCAGGGGCGTCGAGGGTGGCTCCCGTGGCGCCGAGGGTGGCCCCGGTGGCATTGATGAGGCCGGACGGCTCCGGTGGCGGTGGGGGCGGCTCCGGTGGCGTCGACGGCGCGCGGCTCTGGTGGCTCCGGGGGCGTCGACGTCGGCAGGAGACGACGGCGAATTGGGGAGACGGCAGTGAAGTGGGGCGAGGGATTTGGGGGAGAAGTGGTGGCCGAGGGGAAACCGTTTTTTGGTTAAGTCAAACTTAGCGGTAGCGTGTTTTGCAAAACGCGCTATAGCTAAGATAGCTATAGCGATTGAGGGAGTCCTGGATTAGGGGGTGTCCGGATGGCCGGACTATGACCTTTGGCCGGACTCCCGGACTATGAAGATACAAGATTGAAGACTTCGTCATGTGTCCGCATAGGGACTTTCCTTGGCGTGGAAGGCAAGCTTGGCGATACGATATGAAGATCTGCTCCCATTGTAACCGACTCTGTGTAACCCTAGCCCTTTCCTGTGTCTATATAAACCGGAGAGTTTTAGTCCGTAGGACGAACAACAATCATACCATAGGCTAGCTTCTAGGGTTTAGCCTCTCTGATCTCGTGGTAGATCAACTCTTGTAATACCCATACCATCAATATTAATCAAGCAGGAGTAGGGTTTTACCTCCACCGAGAGGGCCCGAACCTGGGTAAAAACATCGTGTCCCTTGTCTCCTGTTACCATCCGCCTAGACGCACAATTCGAGACCCCCTACCTGAGATCCGCCGGTTTTGACACCGACATTGGTGCTTCCATTGAGAGTTCCTCTGTGTCGTCACCGTCAGGAAGGATGCCGCACCCCGTCTTTAAAGACGGCGCTATCGCTAAAGGAGCTTTGGCTGTCGGTCAAACTCTCCGGCTAGGCACGTTTTTGATGACCGCCTGTTCGGCCGCCGCGCCGCCGCCCTGGGAGTCGCTACAGATTACGGCCAGATTGGGCTTAAACCCGATCAGAGAGAGATTGACTCTCCCCAGGTCACCCACCATGTTGAAGTGGTGGAAGAACAATGCGGCGCGTCTTCGCCCGCTCTAAGGACCAGATGTGTCCGGATTCCCGACCCCTCCAAGCCGGATACCCGCGGAGGAGAGGATGTTGCCCAAGTCCTGAACCTAAAGTCAGGCAGCAGGCCTGATTCATTGAATAATGTCCAAGAAAGCAAGCTTCCGAATTCGGAAACTTCTTGGCCCCTGAATCTTTTACCGGGCAAGGTTCTGGATTTAAATCCACCCGCCCACCCAACTATAAGGGATTTATCCGAAATACGGCAAGTGCCCGGGGAAACAGTACACCACTATTGGGCCAGATTCCTCCTGGTTATGAACATGATAAGGGACTGCCATGAGGAAGAAGCAATTTCATTCTTCTGTAACAACTGCACGGACATCGGAATCCTCAACGCCATAAGTCACCGCGACATTACACACTTCGCCGACTTGACATCCATAGTACGAAAGTACCGTGCGACAGAAAGCGTTCGGAAAACCGAAAATAAATTCTAGGACAATCCGGCCCTGAATTCAATACGAGTCCGAAACAAAAGGGCGCATTATCGCCAGGCACCTGAGCCAAACATCAAAAAACAAAAACCCTCTATAGGGTATGGGACCGTACTGGAGGGATGGCTCAATGGACCCTGTAAAATTCATAGTTCAGGGGAAGTCACACCAACTCACAGCCTTAGAGCATGTTTGATACTCCGGCAGGTGGCCAGAAGTGGCGAGGAGCTTCTAACTCGAGAATCCGAAGAACACCACCCCAGAAACGCCAGTACGATGTCGACAGTCTTCGAGACCTTCGCATCAAACAATGCGAGGAAACGAACCCTCTGCAACCTTACCAAAGTCTACCAAGTAGCAACAATAAACCCATGGAGTGACACGGCTATTACTTTTAATGCCAGTGACGAACCTAAATTCCGGACAGCCCGAGCACCAGCCGCATTGGTCCTCAGTCCGATAGTGGACGGCTTCCGACTTACAAAGGTACTCATGGACGGCGGCAGTGGACTTAACCTCATCTACGAGGAAACCCTGCGAAAAATGGAAATAGACTGGAGTCGCATTGAGCGAAGCAACACAACCTTCAAAGGAATAATACCAAGCCGGGAAGCGTGCTGTTCAGGGAAAATCACACTGGATGTGGTGTTTGGCATGCCGGATAATTACATATCCGAGGAGGTCACATTTCAAGTGGCCCGGTTCAGCAGCGGATACCACGCTCTGCTAGGGGCGAGAAGCATTTACAATTTTTCAAGCCATACCCCATTATGGGTACATGAAGCTCAATATGCCCGGACCCAATGGAATCATCACTCTTGCAAGTGATCCGGACATAGCGCTCCGCGCCGAAAACAAGACAGTCGCACTGGCCCTGGAGGCATTATCCGAAGCCCTAGCGGCCGAGGAACTAACTGCGTTGCGCTCCATGGTGGATAGGGATGATGTGATACTAGATAAGAGATCCAAGTCCACCTCTTTCAAACCAGCGGATGAAATACTCAAATTCCAAGTCCATCCAACGAACCCCACAAAAACGGCCTCCTTCAGACATGCCAGGAATCCCTGCCGCACTCAATGTAGATGCGGGCACAACTAAAACCCAATGTAGATGCCGCACTCAGAGAATTCCTGCGAGAAAATTGGGACATTTTTGCCTGGCACCCTTCAGACATGCCAGGAATCCCACGCAGGCTGGCTGAGCACAACCTGAACATCCTAAAGGGGTTTAAGCCCGTTAAGCAGACTCTGCGGCGTTTCTCCGAACCCAAGAGACAAGCCATGGGAGAAGAGCTAGCAAAACTACTCGAAGCCGGATTCATCAGAGATATAAAACATCCGGACTGGCTAGCAAACCTGGTGATGGTACCAAAGAAGGACAAATCCTGGCGCCTATGTGTCGATTTCAAAGACCTAAATAAGGCCTACCCAAAGGATCCTTTCCCGCTCCCCCGAATTGATCAAATCATCGACGCCACCGCAGGGCACGACTCATTGTGTTTCCTTGATGCATACTCTGGCTACCACCAAATCAAGATGGCAGAGTCAGACCAAGCCGCAACGGCATTCATCACCCCATACGACCCATTCTGCTTCAACACAATGCCCTTCGGGCTAAAAAATGCCGGCGCAACATATCAGCGCATGATTCAGACATGTCTGGCCAACCAGATCGGCAAAACAATTGAAGCGTACGTAGATGACGTGGTCGTCAAAACCAAACACGTTGATACTATAGTAGACGACTTGAGGCTCACGTTCGACGATCTCCGAACATATGACATCAAGCTCAACCTGGAAAAATGTGTTTTCGGTGTACCAGCCGGAAAGCTCTTGGGCTTCATCGTATCCGGTAGAGGAATTGAAGCAAACCCAGCCAAGATCCAAGCTCTGTCACAATTGGATACCCCCAAAGACCTCAAACAAATACAAAAATTGATAGGATGTTTTGCGGCTCTAAACCGCTTTATCTCCCGCTTGGGAGAAAAGGCATTACCCCTTTATCGCCTCCTGTGGCGCACCGAACACTTCGAGTGGACGGATGCCACCACTGCCGGACTCAAAGAAATCAAAGCCATACTGGCAAAAAATTTGGTCCTGGCTGTGCCCAACACGGGCGAACCAATGCTATTTTACATCGTGGCAACCCATCAAGTTGTAAGCGCGGTGCTCGTCGTCGAACGAGAAACGGACGGACACAAGTTCCCTCTCCAAAAACCAGTTTACTACATGTCCACTGTCCTAACTCCATGCAAGTCACGGTACCCGCATTATCAAAACATAGCATACACGGTGTTCATGGCATCCCGGAAGCTGCGACACTATTTTCAAGAGTGTTCAATAACAGTGGCATCCGAAGTACCCCTTAATGATATTATAAACAACCGCGACGCAACGGGCCGGATTGCCAAATGGGCCATCGAGCTCCTCCCGTTCGGCATAACTTACAAGCCAGGCGAGCTATTAAGTCGCAGGTTTTGGCCGACTTCATCGCCGAATGGACTGAAGCTGAGCTCCCTAAAGAGTACGGCGCATACTCCAAGTGGATCATGCACTTCGACGGCTCCAAAATGTTGGCTGGCCTGGGGCTGGCATCGTTTTGACGTCCCCAACCGGAGATACAGTACAATACGTACTTCAGATAATGTACACGGATTCCAACAACGCAGCCGAATACGAGGCCTTTCTACATGGTCTCCGGATGGCAGTCTCCATGGGCATTCAGCGCCTAGAGGTCCGCGGGGATTCAAACCTCGCGATATCCCAAATAAATGGAGACTTTGACGCCAAGGATCCGAAAATGGCAGCTTATCGCAATGCCGTCTTAAAAATGTCAGCTCGGTTCGAGGGGCTCGAATTTCATCACATAGCCCGGGAGAACAACCGGGCAGCAGACGTGTTGGCACGCATTGGCGCCAAGCGCGATGCCGTCCCTCCCAACATCTTCCCTGAGAGGTTGTTTAAGCCGTCAGTATCATGGGAGGGAGAGTCCGGAAACAATAACCCGGACACAACAACACTGCCTCTCACCTAACACTCTGACACAGTTGGTGGCTCCGCCACCAAAACAACACCGTCAGCCCACACAATAATGGCAGTCATTGCCCCGTGGACAGAACCATTCCTAGCCTACCTAACTAGGCAGGAACTTCCCGAGGACCAAAACGAAGCCCGCTGCATAGTGCGGTGATCTAAAGCCTACAAAGTCCACGAGGGAGAGCTTTATAAGAAAAGCACAACCGGAGTCCTTCAAAGGTGTATCTCCGAAGAGGAAGGGCAAAACCTTCCGGCTGAAATTTATGCCGGACTCGGCGGGCACCACGCCGCAGCCCGGGACCTTGTAAGCAAGGCCTTCCATACCGGATTTTATTGGCCAATGGCCCGGGCAGACGCTCAGGATTTAGTGCAGCGATGCGTCGGTTGCCAATTATTCGCTAATCAAAGCCACATGCCGCCTACCGCCCTACAAACCATACCCATTACCTGGCCTTTTGCGGTCTGGGGGCTTGGCATGGTTGGACCCCTTAAAGGAGGAACCGACAAGAAAAAATATCTACTGGTTATGGTGTACAAATTCACCAAATGGATAGAGGCCAAGCCAGTAAAGACGGCCGAATCCGGACCGGTGATAGACTTCATATCCTGGGTTGTACACCGTTACAACGTCCCCCAAAGCATCATAACTGACAACGGCACAAACTTTACGGCCGACGAAGTTAAACTCTGGTGCAAAAACATGGGCATCAAGTTCGACGACGCTTCAGTCTATTACCCACAAACTAACGGTCAAGTCGAACGAGCCAACGGTCTTATTGTGAGCGGCATCAAACCCAGACTAGTGTGATCCCTCAAGAAATCAAACACGCACTGGGTAGAGGAGCTTGACTCCGTACTCTGGGGGCTGCGGACCACGCCGAATCGCACTACCGGATTCACACCATTTTTTTATGGTATACGGCGCAGAGGCAATTCTGCCCTGCGACATAATACATGACTCACCTCGAGTGCGCATGTACGAAGAAAGAGAAGCCGAGCTTGATTGGCAGGACAGCTTGGACGCATTGGAGGAGGAGCGCGACGTGGCAAAAGCTCGTTCCGCATTCTATCAACAACAGGCTCGAAGATATCAAAGCAGAGAAGTACTGGCCAAAACTTACAACGTTGGCAAACTAGTTCTACGCCTGCCGGACAAGAAAAAGGACAAACTAAAGCCCAAATAGGAGGGTCCCTTCATAATCGACCAAGTACTGACTGGCGGAGCGTACCGTCTGCGAAACGCATCGGACAACCGACTCGAGCCGAACCCATGGAACGTAGCACGCCTACGAAGATTCTACGCCTAGCGCCGGACTCCGTGTTCGTCTCCTTCCTCTGTCCCCTTTTTATTTTATTTTTCACATTAAGCTGTCTGGCATTTCTGTCCTTCTCCCTCCCCTTTTTTCTTCTCCCAAGCCCTTAGGGGCTTGCTTGCGCATTGTTCGCACATACTTGACACGCCACCCGCGCTCATCATACATGGGGGCTTCTTTATCAGAAGTTTATATTAAACGGGCCTCATGCCCAACACATGCGTGACACTTCCACATGAACCTTTTATACACCATTATATGCATCGATATGACTTAAGTTTTGGCCAAGTTGTGTTGTCTGGCTCCTGTGCTTACCCCTACGTTCCCGTTCGTTTGGCTAGGTGGTAAAGGGAGCACCTCTGCGATTGTTACTGACGGGTCAGCCGGATGTGTACCTCGGACTGGGTGAAGCCGAAAGCTAGCGTTCTTAAGGGAATATTCGGTCGGTGAAATAAAAGATGATTTTTCTTGTTTATTTATCTGCCCCCAGATGCTTTTCTGCTCTTTTTAGCAGTCCAGACATGCACTTTAGGGCATGACTCCCAGGGAAAGGAACCCCTAACGGAACTATTCTCCCTGGAAGATGTTTCTTACTAACCATGTAATATAACATAACTAGTTGGGCACTTGTCTGCTAAAGCAATTATGACCCCTACGCCTTGTCTCCATGCATGCCCCGATTCTTACATAATCGAGAGGGTATTCGGACACACTCCGAACTATAGGGTCCGGAGGTCGAAGCGAAAAGGTCTGCAATGACAAACGATCTACAATCCGGCTAGAAGGCATTTTTATGTCATTTTAAATTACGGAGTCAATCCGACTCGGTATACTGTTCTTCAATACCATCCAACAGGCGGTCTAATTTACAGTCCTGTTGGGAATACTTTGCAGCCAGATCTACCTGGCCATATACTAAGCTGACAGGGATCTCCTTTCCGTCAGGACCCATAGGGCCGACCTCGGTCATGTGGTTTGGGTCAGCCTTCGTGTACCGAGTCTTCACCATGGCCCAGGCCTCCCTGGCACCTTGACGGCAGGCCGATATCTTCCACAACCGGAAGCGCTGCCGCACTCCCTCCAGCTTCTTTGCAAGCTCTCCAAGGCCTTCGGGCGCGGAAAGGGATGGCCACATAGCCTGGACGACGCCTCGCATTGCCTGCCGAACTCGTTCGTGCAGTTGCAACAACTCGGGAAGAAGGTCCCCCGTTGAACCAGGCATTTCCTCCGCAGGACGACCCGTCAGCAGACCTACAGACATAGCTCTGTCAATCGACTTCTTCGCCGAATTTTTTTCGAGAATTCGCTCAAGCACTTACTAACAATGCCGCGTCGAAGTCGCCGATTCTCCTTTACGGAAGCAGACAGCTGGATATGAACATCCTTTAGTTCCTCGCCCAGCTGGGTATTGGCATCTTGAAGTTTGTTCTTCTCTTGCCTCACCCTTGTCAGCACGCTGTCGCCAGCCTTTAGTTGGCGTAGGAGTTGTTGCTTGTCCGGATTTACTCCGGCTTCATCTACATTGTTATCGTCAGCATTGCACACATGCCGCACTTCGCAATGGAATTATTTTTGGGAGCATACATTACCTGAGGGGGTCTCCTTGCAAATAGCTAAAACGGCCAGTGCGGCCTCGAGTTGGGCCTTGCACTCCGCCAACTCCTGAGATAGTTGCGTGTTCTTCTCTGTAAGACCCTGCATAACATATGATCCTTAAAACAGTTATCTTAACTATTTCAAGTCTCGGGGGCTACTGACATATATAACTATCAGATTTACTCACCCGTATGTCTTTTACATACTGCTCCGTGGCCCTGGCTAGACCATTTTGAGCGGCATGGAGGTACGCATCTCCTGTATTAAAGGCGTTTAACGCCTCTGGGGGAAAACATGCATCCTGAAGAATGGTCTAGCGATTCCTGTGGTTCATGGCGCTCTCCACCTCTGAATTGGTGGCAGATAGCTCGTCTGCATCCTCTATCGGAGGAACGCCCGACGCGCGCCCCGTGTCCTCCTCCGCTTCCGGACCCGGCCTTGAAGACTGGCCGGTGAATATAGTCCGGCGGGATCTCTTCTTCCTAAGGAGAACATGGGCATTAGAATGACTTGAGGGCATACACCCTAGGCATGAAATTCGCATGCCGTACCATTGCACCGGAGTCTCAATCTGGTCCGTGTTGGGGAACGTTGCAGAAAATAAAAAATTTCCTACGGTTTCACCAAGATCCATCTATGAGTTCATCTAAGAAATGAGTCATGGGAGAGATATTGCATCTACATACCACTTGTAGATCGCGTGCGGAAGCGTTCAAGAGAACGGTGATGATGGAGTCGTACTCGCCGTGATTCAAATCACCGATGACCAAGTGCTGAACGGACAACACCTCCGCATTCAATACACGTACGGTACGGACGATGTCTCCTCCTTCTTGATCCAGCAAGGGGGAAGGAGAGGTTGAGGAAGAAGGCTCCAGCAGCAGCACGACGGCGTGATGATGGTGGAGAGGCAGTACTCCGACAGGGCTTCGCCAAGCGCTCAACGGAGGAGGAGAGGTGTTGGGGAGGGGAGGGGCTGCGTCTTGGATCAGGTGTTCAGCCCTCCCCTCACCCCTCTATTTGTAGGGGAAGGGGGAAGGGGGCCGGCCCCCTCTAGATGAGATCTAGAGGGGGGGGGGTCGGCGGCCAGGGAGGGGCTTGCCCCCCAAGCAAAGGGAGTGCGCCCCCTTTAGGGTTCCCCCCCCCCCCCCCAACCCTAGGCGCATAGGCCCAAGGGGGGGGACGCCCAGCCCTCCAGGGGCTGGTTCCCTGCCCCACGCGGCCCATGTGGCCCACCAAGAGGGGTGGCCCCTCCCGGTGGACCCCCGGAACCCCTCCGGTGGCCCCGGTACAATACCGATATGCCCCCGAAACTTTCCGGTGTCCGCATGACAACTTCCCATATATAAATCTTTACCTACGGTCCCTTCCGGAACTCCTCGTGACGTCCGGGATCTCATCCGTGACTCCGAACAACATTCGGTAATCACATACAAGTCTTCCTTATAACCCTAGCGTCACCGAACCTTAAGTGTGTAGACCCTACGGGTTCGGGAGACATGCAGACATGACCGAGACGGCTCTCCGGTCAATAACCAACAGAGGGATCTGGATACCCATGTTGGCTCCCACATGCTCCTCGATGATGTCATCGGATGAACCATGATGTCGAGGATTCAATCAACCCCGTATGCAATTCCCTTTGTCAGACGGTATGTTACTTGCCCGAGACTCGATCGTCGGTATCCCAATACCTCGTTCAGTCTCGTTGCTGGCAAGTCACTTTACTCATACCGTAATGCATGATCCCGTGACCAGACACTTGGTCACCTTGAGCTCATTATGATGATGCACTACCGAGTGGGCCCAGTGATACCTCTCCGTCATACGGAGTGACAAATCTCAGTCTCGATCCGTGTCAACCCAACAGACACTTTCGGAGATACCTGTAGTGCACCTTTATAGTCACCCAGTTACGTTGTGACGTTTGGTACACCCAAAGCACTCCTACGGTATCCGGGAGTTACATGATCTCATGGTCTAAGGAAGAGATACTTGACATTGGAAAAGCTCTAGCAAAACGAACTACACAATCTTGTGCTATGCTTAGGATTGGGTCTTGTCCATCACATCATTCTCCTAATGATGTGATCCCGTTATCAACGACATCTAATGTCCATAGTCAGGAAACCATGACTATCTATTGACCAACGACCTAGTCAACAAGAGGCTTACTAGGGACGTATTGTGGTCTATGTATTCACACGTGTATTACGATTTCCGGATAATACAATTATAGCATGAATAAAAGACAATTATCATGAACAAGGAAATATAATAATAATGCTTTTATTATTGCCTCTAGGGCATATTTCCAACAGTCTCCCACTTGCACTAGAGTCAATAATCTAGTTACATTGTCATGAATCGAACACCCATAGAGTTCTGGTGTTGATCATGTTTTGCTCGCGAGAGAGGTTTAGTCAACGGATCTGCGACATTCAGATCTGTATGTACTTTGCAAATATCTATGTCTCCATCTTGAACATTTTCACGGATGGAGTTGAAGCGACGCTTGATGTGCCTGGTCTTCTTGTGAAACCTGGGCTCCTTGGCAAGGGCAATAGCTCTAGTGTTGTCACAGAAGAGTTTGATCGGCCCCGACGCATTGGGTATGACTCCTAGGTCGGTGATGAACTCCTTCACCCATATTGCTTCATGCGCTGCCTCCGAGGCTGCCATGTACCCCGCTTCACATGTAGATCCCGCCACGACGCTCTGCTTGCAGCTGCACCGGCTTACTGCTCCACCATTCAACATATACATGTATCCAGTTTGTGACTTAGAGTCATCCAGATCTGTGTCAAAGCTAGCGTCGACGTAACCCTTTACGACGAGGTCTTCGTCACCTCCATAAATGAGAATCATGTCCTTTGTCCTTTTCAGGTATTTCAGGATATTCTTGACCGCTGTCCAGTGTTCCTTGCCGGGATTACTTTGGTACCTTCCTACCAAACTTACGGCAAGGTTTACATCAGGTCTAGTACACAGCATGGCATACATAATAGATCCTATGGCTGAGGCATAGGGGATGACGCTCATCTCTTCTTTATCTTTTGTCGTGGTCAGGCATTGAGCCGAGCTCAATCTCACACCTTGCAGTACAGGCAAGAACCCTTTCTTGGACTGATCCATTTTGAACTTCTTCAAAATCTTATCAAGGTATGTGCTTTGTGAAAGACCTATGAGGCGTCTCGATCTATCCCTATAGATCTTGATGCCTAATATATATGCAGCTTCTCCAAGGTCCTTCATTGAAAAACAGTTATTCAAGTAGGCCTTAATGTTGTCCAAGAATTCTATATCATTTCCCATCAAAAGTATGTCATCTACATATAATATGAGAAATGCTACAGAGCTCCCACTCACTTTCTTGTAAACGCAGGCTTCTCCATAAGTCTGCATAAACCCAAACGCTTTGATCATCTCATCAAAGCGAATGTTCCAACTCCGAGATGCTTGCACCAGCCCATAAATGGATCGCTGGAGCTTGCACACTTTGTTAGCATTCTTAGGATCAACGAAACCCTCCGACTGCATCATATACAGTTCTTCCTTAAGATGCCCGTTAAGGAATGCCGTTTTGACGTCCATCTGCATATCTCATAATAATAGTATGCGGCAATTGCTAACATGATTCGGACGGACTTAAGCTTCGCTACGGGAGAGAAAGTCTCATCGTAGTCAATTCCTTGAACTTGCCGATAACCCTTAGTGACAAGTCGAGCTTTATAGATGGTGACATTACCATCCGCGTCCATCTTCTTCTTAAAGATCCATTTGTTTTCTATCGCTCGCCGATCATCGGGCAAGTCAGTCAAAGTCCATACTTTGTTTTCATACATGGATTCTATCTCGGATTTCATGGCTTCTAGCCATTTGTTGGAATCTGGGCCCGCCATCGCTTCTTCATAGTTCGAAGGTTCACCGTTGTCTAACAACATGATCTCCAGGACAGGGTTGCCCTACCACTCTGGTGTGGAACGTGTCCTTGTGGACCTACGAAGTTCAGTAGCACCTTGATCAGAAGAACCTTGATCATCATCATCAATTTCCTCTCCAGTCGGTGTAGGCACTACAGGAACGTTTTCCTGAGCTGCATTACTTTCCGGTTCAAGAGGTAGTACTTCATCGAGTTCTACTTTCCTCCCACTTACTCCTTTCGAGAGAAACTCTTTTTCCAGAAAGGATCCGTTCTTGGCAACAAAGATCTTGCCCTCAGATCTTAAGTAGAAGGTATACCCAATGGTTTCCTTAGGGTATCCTATGAAGACGCATTTTTCCGACTTGGGTTCGAGCTTTTCAGGTTGAAGTTTCTTGACATAAGCATCGCATCCCCAAACTTTTAGAAACGACAACTTAGGTTTCTTCCCAAACCATAATTCATACGGTGTCGTCTCAACGGATTTAGACGGTGCCCTATTTAAAGTGAATGTAGCTGTCTCTAGAGCGTATCCCCAAAATGATAGCGGTAAATCGGTAAGAGACATCATAGATTGCACCATATCCAAGAGAGTGCGATTACGATGTTCGGACACACCGTTACGCTGAGGTGTTCCAGGCGGCGTGAGTTGTGAAACGATTCCACATTTCCTTAAGTGTGTACCAAATTCGTGACTTAAGTATTCTCCTCCACGATCTGATCGTAGGAACTTTATCTTTCGGTCACGTTGATTCTCTACCTCATTCTGAAATTCCTTGAACTTCTCAACGGTCTCAGACTTGTGTTTCATCAAGTAGACATACCCATATCTACTCAAGTCATCAGTGAGAGTGAGAACATAACGATATCCTCCGCGGGCCTCAACGCTCATTGGACCGCACACATCGGTATGTATGATTTCCAACAAGTTGGTTGCTCGCTCCATTGTTCCGGAGAACGGAGTCTTGGTCATTTTTCCCATGAGGCATGGTTCACATGTGTCAAATGATTCATAATCGAGAGACTCTAAAAGTCCATCAGCATGGAGCTTCTTCATGCGCTTGACACCAATGTGACCAAGGCGGCAGTGCCACAAGTATGTGGGACTATCGTTATCAACTTTACATCTTTTGGTATTCACGCTATGAATATGTGTAACATTACGTTCGAGATTCATTAAGAATAAACCATTGACCATTGGGGCATGACCATAAAACATATCTCTCATATAAATAGAACAACCATTATTCTCAGATTTAAATGAGTAGCCATCTCGTATTAAACGAGATCCAGATACAATGTTCATGCTCAAACTTGGCACTAAATAACAATTATTAAGGTTCATAACTAATCCCGTGGGTAAATGTAGAGGTAGCGTGCCGACGGCGATCACATCGACCTTGGAACCATTCCCGACGCGCATCGTCACCTCGTCCTTCGCCAGTCTCCGCTTATTCCGCAGCTCCTGTTGTGAGTTACAAATATGAGCAACGGCACCGGTATCAAATACCCAGGAGTTACTACGAGTACTGGTAAGGTACACATCAATTACATGTATATCAAATATACCTTTAGTGTTGCCGGCCTTCTTGTCCGCTAAGTATTTGGGGCAGTTCCGCTTCCAGTGACCCCTCCCCTTGCAATAAAAGCACTCAGTCTCAGGCTTGGGTCCATTCTTTGACTTCTTCCCGGCAGCTGGCTTACCGGGTGCGGCAACATCTTTGCCGTCCTTCTTGAAGTTCTTCTTACCCTTGCCCTTTTTAAACTTAGTGGTCTTATTGACCATCAACACTTGATGTTCTTTCTTGATTTCAACCTCTGCTTACTTCAGCATGGAAAATACTTCAAGAATGGTCTTCACCATCCCCTGCATATTGTAGTTCAACACAAAGCTCTTGTAGCTCGGTGGGAGTTACTGAAGGATTCCGTCAATGACCGCCTCGTCCGGGAGGTTGATCTCCAGCTGGGACAGGTGGTTGTGCAACCCAGACATTTTGAGTATGTGCTCACTGACAGAACTGTTTTCCTCCATCTTACAACTATAGAACTTGTCGGAGACTTCATATCTCTCGACCCGGGCATGAGCTTGAAAAACCATTTTCAGCTCCACGAACATCTCATATGCTCCGTGTTTCTCAAAACGCTTTTGGAGCCCCTGTTCTAAGCTGTAAAGCATGCCGCACTGAACGAGGGAGTAATCATTAGCACGTGATTGCCAAACGTTCATAACGTCTTGGTTCTCTGGGATGGGTGCTTCACCTAGCGGTTCATCTGGGACATATGCTTTCTTGGCTGCTATCAGGATGATCCTCAGGTTCCGGACCCAGTCTGAATAGTTGTTGCCATCATCTTTCAGCTTGGTTTTCTGTAGGAACGCGTTGAAGTTCATGTTGACATGAGCGTTGGCCATTTGATCTACAAGACATATTTTCCAAAAGTTTTAGACTAAGTTCATGATAATTAAGTTCATCTAATCAAATTACTGAATGAACTCCCACTTAGATTTGACATCCCTCTAGTCATCTAAGTGCTACACGATCCGAGTCGACTAGGCCGTGTCCGATCATCACGTGAGACGGACTAGTCATCATCGGTGAACATCTCCATGTTGATCGTATCTTCCATACAACTCATGTTCGACCTTTCGGTCTCTTGTGTTCCGAGGCCATGTCTGTACATGCTAGGCTCGTCAAGTTAACTCTAAGTGTTATGCATGTGTAAATCTGTCTTACACCCGTTGTATGTGAACGTAAGGATCTATCACACCCGATCATCACGTGGTGCATCGAAACGACGAACTTTAGCAACGGTGCACAGTTAGGGGGAACACTTTCTTGAAATTGCTATAATGGATCATCTTATTTACTACCGCCGTTCTAAGTAAACAAGATGCATAAAACATAATAAACATCACATGCAATTATATAGTAGTGACATGATATGGACAATATCATATAGCTCCTTGGATCTCCATCTTCGGGGCTCCATGATCATCTTCGTCACCGGCATGACACCATGATCTCCATCATCATGGTCTCCATCATTGTGTCTTCATGAAGTTGTCACGCCAATGACTACTTCTACTTCTATGGCTAACGCGTTTAGCTATAAAGTAAAGTAATTTACATGGTGTTCTTCAATGACACGCAGGTCATACAAAAATAAAGACAACTCCTATGGCTCCTGCCGGTTGTCATACTCAACGACATGCAAGTCGTGATTCCTATTACAAGAACATGATCTCATACATCACAATATATCATTCATCATTCAGCACAACTTCTGGCCATATCACATCACATGACAATTGCTGCAAAAACAAGTTAGACGTCCTCTAATTGTTGTTGCATCTTTTACGTGGCTGCAATTGGGTTCCAGCAAGAACGTTTTCTTACCTACGAATAACCACAACGTGATTTTGTCAACTTCTATTTACCCTTCATAAGGACCCTTTTCATCTAATCTGCTCCAACTAAAGTAGGAGAGACAGACACCCGCTAGCCACCTTATGCAACTAGTGCATGTCAGTTGGTGGAACCTGTCTGACGTAAGCGTACGTGTAAGGTCGGTCCAGGCCGCTTCATCCCACAATACAGCTGAAGCAAGAAAAGACTAGTAGCGGCAAGCAAGTTGACAAGATCTACGCCCACAACAAAATTGTGTTCTACTCGTGCAATAGA
This sequence comes from Triticum aestivum, assembly GCF_018294505.1. Lineage (NCBI taxonomy): Eukaryota > Viridiplantae > Streptophyta > Magnoliopsida > Poales > Poaceae > Triticum > Triticum aestivum. The sequence continues at coordinate 776,551,343 of NC_057801.1, forward strand.
GAACTACGCATAGACCTAGCTCATGATGCCACTGTTGGGGAACGTTGCAGAAAATAAAATTTTTCCTACTATTTCACCAAGATCCATCTATGAGTTCATCTAAGCAATGAGACATGGGAGAGATATTGCATCTACATACCACTTGTAGATCGCGTGCGGAAGCGTTCAAGAGAACGGTGATGATGGACTCGTACTCGCCGTGATTCAAATCACCGATGACCAAGTGCTGAACGGACAGCACCTCCGCGTTCAACACACGTACGGTACGGACGACGTCTCCTCCTTCTTTATCCAGCAAGGGGGAAGGATAGGTTGAGGAAGAAGCCTCTAGCAGCAGCACGACGGCGTGATGATGGTGGAGAGGCAGTACTCCGACAGGGCTTCGCCAAGCGCTCAACGGAGGAGGAGAGGTGTTGGGGAGGGGAGGGGCTGCGCCTTGGATCAGGTGTTCAGCCCTCCCCTCACCCCTCTATTTATAGGGGAAGGGGGAAGGGGGACGGCCCCCTCTAGATGAGATCTAGAGGGGGGGCGGCCAGGGAGGGGCTTGCCCCCCAAGCAAAGGGGGTGCGCCCCCTTTAGGGTCCCCCCCCAACCCTAGGCGCATGGGCCCAAGGGGGGGGGGGCGACCAGCCCTCCAGGGGCTGGTTCCCTGCCCCACGTGGCCCATGTGGCCCACCAAGAGGGGTGGCCCCTCCCGGTGGACCCCCGGAACCCCTCCGGTGGCCCCGGTACAATACCGATATGCCCCCGAAACTTTCCGGTGTCCGCATGACAACTTCCCATATATAAATCTTCACCTCCGGACCCTTCCGGAACTCCTCGTGACGTCCGGGATCTCATCCGGGACTCCGAACAACATTCGGTAATCACATACAAGTCTTCCTTATAACCCTAGCGTCGCCGAACCTTAAGTGTGTAGACCCTACGGGTTCGGGAGACATGCAGACATGACCGAGACGGCTCTCCGGTCAATAACCAACAGAGGTATCTGGATACCCATGTTGGCTCCCACATGCTCCTCGATGATGTCATCGGATGAACCACGATGTCGAGGATTCAATCAACCCCGTATGCAATTCCCTTTGTCAGACGGTATGTTACTTGCCCGAGACTCGATCGTCGGTATCCCAATACCTCGTTCAGTCTCGTTGCTGGCAAGTCACTTTACTCGTACTGTAATGCATGATCCCATGACCAGACACTTGGTCACCTTGAGCTCATTATGATGATGCACTACCGAGTGGGCCCAGTGATACCTCTCCGTCATACGGAGTGACAAATCCCAGTCTCGATCCGTGTCAACCCAACAGACACTTTCGGAGATACCTGTAGTGCACCTTTATAGTCACCCAGTTACGTTGTGACGTTTGGTACACCCAAAGCACTCCTACGGTATCCGGGAGTTACACGATCTCATGGTCTAAGGAAGAGATACTTGACATTGGAAAAGCTCTAGCAAAACGAACAACACGATCTTGTGCTATGCTTAGGATTGGGTCTTGTCCATCACATCATTCTCCTAATGATGTGATCCCGTTATCAACGACATCTAATGTCCATAGTCAGGAAACCATGACTATCTGTTGACCAACGAGCTAGTCAACTAGAGGCTTACTTGGGACGTATTGTGGTCTATGTATTCACACGTGTATTACGATTTCCGGATAATACAATTATAGCATGAATAAAAGACAATTATCATGAACAAGGAAATATAATAATAATGCTTTTATTATTGCCTCTAGGGCATATTTCCAACAGTCTGCACTTCTTTTTTGCCTGCCTGGCTTTAGCGGCCCTTGTTGGCTGCCCACCGCGGGCCCGGCACTCTGCCTCAAGGATTTTCCCTGCAAAACGAAACACTATTGGTTTACAGCATTCAAAATAAGGCATGGATGGATCTCCTTCAAAGTACCAGCACTTCGGTCTTGGCTACCTTTGAGGCTGGAAGTAATCCGGGATAGTCGGCCGTAATGGCCACTAAGGTGTTGTCCTTACTCAATTGATGAAACACCCCATCAATTAACTCCACACATAAGTCCGGATCCTCTTGGGAATCCGGATCGAGGGACCGTTCTGGGTCCTCGGGCTATGGGGGAGGGCTATTGATCTCCTTCACCATCTGGCGTAGCTCCTGCGTTAATATCACTAGACTGAATACTCAATTATGGGAATTTTGAAAGCGGGTAGATAAGTGAAATTGTTCGCTTACCCAACTTGGAGGATTGTACATGGAGAATCCGCCCTCCGGGTTGGCACGGAGGAATTCCTCTTCTTCTCCCTTGTACAAAGAGGATAAAATTCTCGTTAAAGTGGCGGCCGAATCTGGCCCCTTACGACCGCACCGGGTAGCGTCGTCCTCCTTGTTGAAATCCCACATGGGGTGGCCTCTATATTGAAGCGGTTGCACCCCTCGCGTAATGCATATGGCCATGACCTTGATCATGGTCAGTCCGGAATGAGCCAACAACCTTATCCGGCTCATCAGGTAAAGGACGTCCCTGTCAGTTTCCCTCTGAGGGTTCCGCGGGCACCAGCTCAGGCGCTTCTTCAACGAAGCATTATTGAACTCAGGGAGGCCGATCCGTACAGGGTCCGGCAGGGGGACGTCATCTATATAGAACCACTCCGAGGGCTAGTCCTCGGACGTCCTCTTTGGGATACCGGATAGATATTCGGTCCAAGCGATGCGCCATAGTTCGGCTCTGCCCACTTGATAAATAGACCCCTCCTGAGAACGGGGCACGAGGCAGAACAACCTCTTCCACAGTGCGAAATGGGCCTCAACGCCCAAAAATAGTTCGCAGAGGGCCACGAAGCCCATGATGTGTAGAATGGAGGCAGGCATGAGGTGTAGCCGGAGGCCGTAGAACTCCAGCAACCCTCGGAGAAACGGATGAATTGGAAATCCGAGTCCTCTTATTAAATAAGGGACTAGGCGTACCCTCTCTCCTCGAGAGGGATAGGGGATGCTCTCTGCTTGCTCTCCTCCGCTATAAGTGGCGATCCCGGCTCGAACTGGGACCATATATGCTGGGGGAAGGAGCCCCTTGGATTGAAGCACTATGAGTTCACTATGCGGGACGGAGCATCTCTCCCAATCCCCAGGCTTGGGGATGGGAGAGCGAGAGGAGGAGCCGCGTCGGCTGTCCATGATGGAATGGATTTTTTGGTCAGAAGTGCTCCGATGAAAGCTTGCAAAGGGGAGATGGTGTGGTTCGGATCTAGATCCCCGTCTCTTTTTATAGATGGCTTATTTGATTCGCTAGGGAGGAAATGCAAAAATACCCTGGCTTTTCGCATTCGTTCGACACGTGGAAAATGGCCTTTATTGGGCGTGGAAGCCAAGGAGCACAACATTTATCAGAAGCCGGACACTATTCTACAAGTATATGAAGCTGGAGAAGAACCCGCTTTGCAATGCCGAAGACAATTTGCGTGCCGGACTCGTCGTCATTGAAGCCTGGTTCGAGGGCTACTGAGGGAGTCCTGGATTAGGGGGTGTCCGGATGGCCGGACTATGACCTTTGGCCGGACTCTCGGACTATGAAGATACAAGATTGAAGACTTCGTCCCGTGTCCGGATAGGGACTTTCCTTGGCGTGGAAGGCAAGCTTGGCGATACGATATGAAGATCTCCTCCCATTGTAACCGACTCTGTGTAACCCTAGCCCTCTCCGGTGTCTATATAAACCGGAGAGTTTTAGTCCGTAGGACGAACAACAATCATACCATAGGCTAGCTTCTAGGGTTTAGCCTCTCTGATCTCGTGGTAGATCAACTCTTGTAATACCCATACCATCAATATTAATCAAGCAGGAGTAGGGTTTTACCTCCACCGAGAGGGCCCGAACCTGGGTAGAAACATCGTGTCCCTTGTCTCCTGTTACCATCCGCCTAGACGCACAGTTCGGGACCCCCTACCCGAGATCCGCCGGTTTTGACACCGACAGCGATTTTTATGAAACGTGCTACTGCTATAGCAATGTATTTTCCTTTTATTTTCGTATTTCCTTTTTTGTTTCTATACCGGGGGTCTAGGAAACGCGTTGCTGCTATATTATCTATAGCGCCTCTTATGAATAGACGCTACTGCTAATCTGCTATGCCTTTCTCCCTTTTTCCCCTTTTTCATTTCTTTTTCTTTACATTTTATTTTTTCCTTTCTCCTTTTTCTATTTCTTTCATTTTCATGTACTTTTCTATTTGTTTTTCATTTTATTTTATTTTCATTAGCAGTAGCGCTTTACATACTAAACGCGCTGCTACGTAGATCCTAGCGGTAGCGCGGTTTTTGCAAGACCACAACTACTATGTGTAGCCTATCGGCTTAGTAATGGCAATACTAGTAGTAGCGCTTTTACAAGAACACGCGCTACTACTACATTTTTATCTATAGCGCCCTTATCACGCACGCGCTACTGCTATGTAGCATCAGTGCCCTTTTTTAACGCGCGCTACTGCTAAAGTTCTGTGTATAAGGTTTTCCCTAATAGTGTACCATCTTGCAAAACAAAAAAATCTTAACAAGATGGTGCTTGCTAGGTCAAACTTGTAGTTAGCATTTGTTGTTGGAGGGTCTGGAGTCTTAAGTCCTGTCATCGTGTTTTTAGCGTCGCCATTGGTGTAACATATTTTTATAGAACGAAGCAAAATGTTTTCACAAGAAGCTCAGCCACATTACCGTCAATAGGCTAGAGCGCGCGCGCACGCGCACACATGCATGCGCGCGCGGAGACACAAATTGCTCCACTAATTTACTCTAAGGTTTGACTCCCCGCCTCCATGTCCTACTTATAAAATCGTGCGCACGTTGAAGATGCTCTTATGCTTCGCATGTGGCTAAGGAGAAAATGATGGAGAGATAGGGAAGGCGGTGAGGGGATACGGATGGAAACACGTGGCCTTGTGGGTACTTGGTTGAAGCAGGACACTGCGTGTTGATGGCAGCTTGATCTAACGGTGCACACGCGGATGAAATCTGTGTGTTATCAGCCGGTTGAAATCAAGTCTTTTCCTTTTTCTTTTTAGTTTCAATGCCGAGTTGTGATTGTAGTGCTGAAAAAAATATGTGTGCTTGTTTTTTCCAGGCAAGAGAATTTTGCTGGTTCCCTGCGTGCTTTTGTGCATTGTGACTTCGTGTCTTCCGCTGGTTTGCTTTCACCCATCTTTCTCGTCCTTCCCCTCTCAGTCCATTCGTCTTGCCTCCATCGCCCCTCTCAATCTTCACTGCCCCCCTCTCTCTTGTGTGCACACGCACCCCGAGTGGCGGGCCCAAAATAGAATGATGAGTGTGCACACTTAAAAAAATCGAGGTCTATTTTAATAGGCTTGGATGGGCCTTGAAAATCAGCGAATCATTACTACATGGTAAAAAATCCCAAACACACCATGCACACCCTGCAGGTATGCCACTGCCCACCGTGCACCTCCACCGGCCGTTGCCTAGGAGCGACACCACAATTCCAGCGACCAATGATACATCAGCCCGGGGAGGTACACTCCATGTTTGCATTCTCCCCCTTCGCTCGCTTATTGTAAAATCTTGGTCTTGATTTCGAATGCGCACAAACCCTAGGTGTTCGCGAGGCATGGTTTCAGTTGGGGAGGGGGGGGAGGCACAAGGTTGTTTTATCCAATTTGTACAACTTCAAATTTCTGGTCCACTTTCAGTTCTTGTATGTGGCTATATGGCTAGGGAGTGGTTTCGATTGACATCACGATCTCTTGCGTGAGTAGATTACTATTGCCTGTGCTTTTCCCCTCATGAATACTTTGTCACTGATCTTGGCTATGAAACATATGATTGTACTTTGTCAGTGAACTTTGCTACGGAACATATGATTCTCTGTGACGATGTGTTTCCATATGCCTCCCGTTCATATGTCATAAAGGATTGCATTGATCCAACCCATAGTTTATTGTCACTGCACTCCCTTGCTGAGCATCGACCTTGTTCGTGTTTGTTTGGCTGCTAGCACTATCCCAATACAATAGTTAGAGGCTACAAAGGGACTATAGAGAGCAGTGCATCCTTTATAAGTGTCGATCATATGGTTATGCAGAGGAGGGTTGGTGAGCACATTAGCTACCCATCCAGTAATTTTGTGCCCAAGTACTAGAGTCTAGCTCATACCCGAGCGTTACTTTCAGTGGCAGGTGGCCTTGAAGGTTGCAGATGACATGCCATCGCATTGATAGAATAGCCTAATCCATTCTTTCCTCTTTGTAGCCTCTGTATTCATTTGGAAATCTTATCCATGTCAATTAACTCCAAGCTGAATTCAACATACGTTGCTAGCCATGTTTCCTACGATTAAATCTAGTCAATTAGTTCTAGACCTAATAAAATGAATTATGACATAAAAAAGGCCTATGTTTTGCAGGAACGTTGATTCCTTTCCGGTGCGGCAAATCCCGGGCACTTGGTATGTTCTAGTTTGTAGCACAAGTCACCCCGAAATTAGGGGAAAATTTCGGCATGACCTTTGCTAAAAAGTGGACAAATCAAGCACCTGAAATTTGCCGAACGGAAATGAATCAACATTCCGGCAAAACATAGGCCACTCGGCTTCATTCCTTGGAAACAACAAAAGGCCACTTGGGCACAATCGAACTACTTCAATGAAAAGATATAACATGACCACTTCAATGAAAAGATATAATCAACAATAAAAGTCTAGGAGGGGATCATCTTTAAAATAAAACTTGCCTAAATTCTTTTCCTTGAAAAATAGTGGTCTTTTCAAAAATCAAAAACCTCTGCAAAATGACCTCACTAAACACTTCTCTGCCTAGGACAGAACCCAAATTATGTGGATCTAGCTATTCCTCACACACACACACACACACACACACACACACATACACACACACACATTATTTTCTCTAACCCTTCTCTGCCTAGGACAGAACCCAATTAAATTGCAAAGGAACTCCATTTCTCTAACCCTTCTGATCTAATGCTCTAAAATAAATTTTTGCTCTAACCTAGCCAACCTACTTAACCTAGCTTGTTAACCTAATGAACCTAATTAACCTAGCTAGTTAACCTAATTTACCTAGATAATTAACCTAATTAAACTAGTTAACCTAGCTAGTTCTCTGTCAAAGCCCTAAATAAATTTTTGCACTAACCTATTTAAACTAGTTAACCTAGCTAGCTAGTTCTCTGTCCAGTGTTTTTGATATGCGTGAGAGAGAGAGGAGGGGTGGGGGCTTATAGAGGATGGCTCCGGTGGTGGCGACGGAGCCAGTGGTGGCGAGGAAGGCAGGGGCGTCTCCGGTGACGGCGAGGGAGGGAGTTGTGGCGAGGGAGGCAGGGGCGTCGAGGGTGGCTCCCATGGCGCCGAGGGTGGCCCCGGTGGCGTTGATGAGGCCGCACGGCTCCGGTGGCGGTGGGGGCGGCTCCAGTGGCGTCGACGGCGCGCGGCTCTGGTGGCTCCGGGGGCGTCGACGTCGGCATGAGACGACGGCGAATTGGGGAGACGGCAGTGATGTGGAGCGAGGGATTTGGGGGAGAAGTGGTGGCCGAGGGGAAACCGTTTTTGGGTTAAGTCAAACTTAGCGGTAGCGAGTTTTGCAAAACGCGCTATAGCTAAGATAGCTATAGCGATTGAGGGAGTCCTGGATTAGGGGGTGTCCGGATGGCCGGACTATGACCTTTGGCCGGACTCCCGGACTATGAAGATACAAGATTGAAGACTTCGTCCTGTGTCCGCATAGGGTCTTTCCTTGGTGTGGAAGGCAAGCTTGGCGATACGATATGAAGATCTCCTCCCATTGTAACCGACTCTGTGTAACCCTAGCCCTTTCCGGTGTCTATATAAACCGGAGAGTTTTAGTCCGTAGGACGAACAACAATCATACCATAGGCTAGCTTCTAGGGGTTAGCCTCTCTGATCTCGTGGTAGATCAACGCTTGTAATACCCATACCATCAATATTAATCAAGCAGGAGTAGGGTTTTACCTCCACCGAGAGGGCCCGAACCTGGGTAAAAACATCGTGTCCCTTGTCTCCTGTTACCATCCGCCTAGACGCACAGTTCGAGACCCCCTACCCGAGATCCACCGGTTTTGACACCGACATTGGTGCTTCCATTGAGAGTTCCTCTGTGTCGTCACCGTCAGGAAGGATGCCGCACCCCATCTTTAAAGACGGCGCTATTGCTAAAGGAGCTTTGGATGTCGGTCAAACTCTCCGGCTAGGCAGGTTTTTGATGACCGCCTGTTCGGCCGCCGCGCCGACGATGACCTCTCAGGCCATCGAAAGCAATCTTCACATCAGCTCGGAACTCGCCGAGCAATTAGATCCGACGGAGCTCTCTTCCCTGAATGAGCTCCTGGATCGCATTGCCGCCCTGGGAGTCGCTACAGATTACGGCCAGATTGGGCTTAAACCCGATCAGAGAGAGATCGACGCTCCCCAGGTCACCCACCATGTTGAAGTGGTGAAAGAACAATGCGGTGCATCTTCGCCCGCTCTAAGGACCAGATGTGTCCGGATACCCGACCCCTCCAAGCCGGACACCCGCGGATGAGAGGATGTTGCCCAAGTCCTGAACCTAAAGTCAGGCAGCAGGCCTGATTCATTGAATAATGTCCAAGAAAGCAAGCTTCCGAATTCGGAAACTTCTTGGCCCCTGAATCTTTTATCGGGCAAGGTTCCGGATTTAAATCCACCCGCCCACCCAACTATAAGGGATTTATCCCAAATACGGCAAGTGCCCAGGGAAACAGTACACCATTATTGGGCCAGATTCCTCCTGGTTATGAACAGGATAAGGGACCGCCATGAGGAAGAAGCAATTTCATTCTTCTATAACAACTGCACGGACATCAGAATCCTCAACGCCATAAGTCACTGCGAAATTACACGCTTCGCCGACTTGACATCCATAGTACGAAAGTACCGTGCGACAGAAAGCGTTCGGAAAACCGAAAATAAATTCTGGGACAATCCGGCCCTGAATTCAACACGAGTCCGAAACAAAAGGGCGCATTATCGTGAGGCAGCTGAGCCAAACATAAAAAAACAAAAACCCTCTACAGGGTATGGGACCGTACTAGAGGGATGGCTCAATGGACCCTGTAAAATTCATAGTTCAGGGGAAGTCACACCAACTCACAGCCTTAGAGCATGTTGGATACTCCGGCAGGTGGCCAGAAGTGGCGAGGAGCTTATAACTCGAGAATCGGAAGAACACCACCCCAGAAACGCCAGTACGGTGTCGACAGTCTTCGAGACCTTCGCATCAAACAATGCGAGGAAATGAAACCCCCGCAACCTTACCAAAGTCTACCAAGTAGCAACAATAAACCCATGGAGTGACACGGCTATTACTTTTAATGCCAGTGACGAACCTAAATTCCGGACAGCCCGAGCACCAGCCGCATTGGTCCTCAGTCCGATAGTGGATGGCTTCCGACTTACAAAGGTACTCATGGACGGCGATAGCGGACTTAACCTCATCTATGAGGAAACCCTGCGAAAAATGGAAATAGACTGGAGTCTCATTGAGCGAAGCAACACAACCTTCATTGGAATAATACCAAGCCAGGAAGCGTGCTGTTCAGGGAAAATCACACTGGATGTGGTGTTCGGCACGCCGGATAATTACATATCCGAGGAGGTCACATTTCAAGTGGCCCCGTTCAGCAGCGGATACCACGCTCTGCTAGGGGCGAGAAGCATTTACAATTTTTCAAGCCATACCCCATTATGGGTACATGAAGCTCAAAATGCCCGGACCCAACGGAATCATCATTCTTGCAAGTGATCCGGACATTGCGCTCCGCGCCGAAAACAAGACAGTCGCATTGGCCCTGGAGGCATTATCCGAAGCCCTAGCGGCCGAGGAACTAACTGCGTTGCGCTCCATGATGGACAGGGATGATGTGATACTAGATAAGGGATCCAAGTCCACCTCTTTCAAACAAGCGGACGAAATAGTCAAATTCCAAGTCCATCCAACGGACCCCACAAAAACGGCCTCCATCGGGGCACAACTAAAACCCAATGTAGATGCCGCACTCAGAGAATTCTTGCGAGAAAATTGGGACATTTTTGCCTGGCACCCTTCAGACATGCCAGGAATCCCACGCAGGCTGGCTGAGCACAACCTGAACATCCTAAAAGGGTTTAAGCCCGTTAAGCAGACTCTGCGGCGTTTCTCCGAACCCAAGAGACAAGCCATGGGAGAAGAGCTAGCAAAACTACTCGAAGCCGGATTCATCAGAGATATAAAACATCCGGACTGGCTAGCAAACCTGGTGATGGTACCAAAGAGGGACAAATCCTGGTGCCTATGTGTCGATTTCAAAGACCTAAATAAGGCCTACCCAAAGGATCCTTTCCCGCTCCCCCGAATTGATCAAATCATCGACGCCACCGCAGGGCACGACTCACTGTGTTTCCTTGATGCATACTCTGGCTACCACCAAATCAAGATGGCAGAGTCAGACCAAGCCGCAACGACATTCATCACCCCATACGACCCATTCTGCTTCAACACAATGCCCTTCGGGCTCAAAAACACCGGCGCAACATATCAGCGCATGATTCAGACATGTCTGGCCAACCAGATCGGCAAAATAGTTGAAGCGTACGTAGATGACGTGGTCGTCAAAACCAAACACGTTGATACTATAGTAGACGACTTGAGGCTCACGTTCGACGATCTCCGAACATATGACATCAAGCTCAACCCGGAAAAATGCGTTTTCGGCGTACCAGCCGGAAAGCTCTTGGGCTTCATCGTATCCGGTAGAGGAATTGAAGCAAACCCAGCCAAGATCCGAGCTCTGTCACAATTGGATTCCCCAAAATACCTCAAACAAATACAAAAATTTATAGGATGTGTGGCGGCTCTAAGCCGCTTTATCTCCCGCTTGGGAGAAAAGGCATTACCCCTTTATCGCCTCCTACGGCGCAGCGAACACTTCGAGTGGACGGATGCCGCCACTGCCGGACTCGAAGAAATCAAAGCCATACTGGCAAAAAATCCGGTCCTGGCCGCGCCCAACACGGGCGAACCAATGCTATTTTACATCGTGGCAACCGATCAAGTTGTAAGCGCGGTGCTCGTCGTCGAACAAGAAACGGACGGACACAAGTTCCCTCTCCAAAAACCAGTTTACTACATGTCCATTGTCCTAACTCCATGCAAGTCACGGTACCCGCATTATCAAAAGATAGCATACACGGTGTTCATGGCATCCCGGAAGCTGCGACAATATTTTCAAGAGTGTTCAATAACAGTGGCATCCGAAGTACCCCTTAATGATATTATATACAACCGCGACGCAACGGGCGGGATTGCCAAATGGGCCATCGAGCTCCTCCCGTTCGACATAACTTACAAGCCAAGGCGAGCTATTAAGTCGCAGGTTTTGGCCGACTTCATCGCCGAATGGACTGAAGCCGAGCTCCCTAAAGAGCACGGCGCATACTCCAAGTGGATCATGCACTTCGACGGCTCCAAAATGTTGGCTGGCCTGGGGGCTGGCGTCGTTCTGACGTCCCCAACCGGAGATACAATACAATAAATACTTCAGATAATGTACACGGATTCCAACAACGCAGCCGAATACGAGGCCCTTCTACATGGTCTCCGGATGGCAGTATCCATGGGCATTCAGCGCCTAGAGGTCCGCGGGGATTCAAACCTCGCGATATCCCAAATAAATGGAGACTTTGACGCCAAGGATCCGAAAATGGCAGCTGATCGCAATGCCGTCTTAAAAATGTCAGCTCGGTTTGAGGGGCTCGAATTTCATCACATAGCCCGGGAGAACAACCGGGCAGCAGACGTGTTGGCACGCATTGGCACCAAGCGCAATGCCTTCCCTCCCAACATCTTCCTTGAGAGGTTGTTCAAGCCGTCAGTATCATGGGAGGGAGAGTCTGGAAACAATAGCCCGGACACAACAACACTGCCTCTCACCGAACACTCAGACACAGTTGGTGGCTCCGCCACCGAAACAACACCGTCAGCCCACACAATAATGGCAGTCATTGCCCCATGGACAGAACCATTCCTAGCCTACCTAACTAGGCAGGAACTTCCCGAGGACCAAAACGAAGCCCGCTGCATAGTGCGGTGATCTAAAGCCTACAAAGTCCACGAGGGAGAGCTTTATAAGAAAAGCACAACCGGAGTCCTTGAAAGGTGTATCTCCGAAGAGGAAGGGCGAAACCTTCTGGCTGAAATTTATGCCGGACTCGGCGGGCACCACGCCGCAGCCTGGGCCCTTGTAAGCAAGGCCTTCCGTACCAGATTTTATTGGCCAACGGCCCGGGCAGACGCTGAGGATTTAGTGCAGCGATGCGTCGGTTGCCAATTATTCGCTAATCAAAGCCACATGCCGCCTACCGCCCTACAAACCATACCCATTACCTGGCCTTTTGCGGTATGGGGGCTTGACATGGTTGGACCCCTTAAAGGAGGAACCGACAAGAAAAAATATCTACTGGTTATGGTGGACAAATTCACCAAATGGATAGAGGCCAAGCCAGTAAAGACGGCCGAATCCGGACCAATGATAGACTTCATATCCGGGGTTGTACACTGTTACGACGTCCCCCACAGCATCATAACTGACAACGGCACAAACTTTACAGTCAACGAAGTTAAACTCTGGTGCAAAAACATGGGTATCAAGTTCGACTACGCTTCAGTCTATTACCCACAAACTAACGGTCAAGTCGAACGAGCCAACGGTCTTATTGTGAGCGGCATCAAACCCAGACTAGTGCGATCCCTCAAGGAATCAAACACGCACTGGGTAGAGGAGCTTGACTCCATACTCTGGGGGCTGCGGACCACGCCGAATCGCACTACCGGATTCACACCATTTTTTATGGTATACGGCGCAGAGGCAATTCTGCCCTGCGACATAATACATGACTCACCTCGAGTGCGTATGTACGAAGAAAGAGAAGCCGAGCTCGATCGGCAGGACAGCTTGGACGCATTGGAGGAGGAGCGCGACGTGGCAAAAGCTCGTTCCGCATTCTATCAACAACAGGCTCGAAGATATCAAAGCAGAGAAGTACGGGCCAAAACTTACAACGTTGGCAAACTAGTTCTACGCCTGCCGGACAAGAAAAAGGACAAACGAAAGCCCAAATGGGAGGTTCCCTTCATAATCGACCAAGTACTGACTGGCGGAGCGTACCGTCTGCGAAACGCATCGGACAACAGACTCGAGCCGAACCCATGGAACGTAGCACGCCTACGAAGATTCTACGCCTAGCGCCGGACTCCGTGTTCGTCTCCTTCCTCTGTCCCCTTTTTATTTTATTTTTCACATTAAGCTGTCTGGCATTTCTCTCCTTCTCCCTCCCCTTTTTTCTTCTCCCAAGCCCTTAGGGGCTTGCTTGCGCATTGTTCGCACATACTTGACGCGCCACCCGTGCTCATCATACATGGGGGCTTCTTTATCAGAAGTTTATATTAAACGGGCCTCATGCCCAACACATGCGTGACACTTCTGCATGAACCTTTTATACACCATTATATGCATCGATATGACTTAAGTTTTGGCCAAGCTGTGTTGTCTGGCGCCTGTGCTTACCCATACGTTCCCGTTCGTTCGGCTAGGTGGTAAAGGGAGCACCTCTGCGATTGTTACTGCCGGGTCAGCCGGATGTGTACCTCAGACTGGGTGAAGCCGAAAGCTAGCGTTCTTAAGGGAATATTCGGTCGATGAAATAAAAGATGATTTTTCTTGTTTATTTATCTGCCCCCAGATGCTTTTCTGCTCTTTTTAGCAGTCCAGACATGCACTTTAGAGCATGCCTCCCAGGGAAAGGAACCCCTAACGGAACTATTCTCCCTGGAAGATGTTTCTTACTAACCATGTAATATAACATAACTAGTTGGGCACTTGTCTGCTAAAGCAATTATGACCCCTACGCCTTGTCTCCATGCATGCCCCGATTCTTACATAATCGAGAGGGTACTCGGACACACTCCGGACTATAGGGTCCGGAGGTCGAAGCAAAAAGGTCCGCAATGACAAACGATCTACAATCCGGCTAGAAGGCATTTTTTATGTCATTTTAAATTACGGAGTCAATCTGACTCGGTATACTCTTCTTCAATACCATCCAACAGGCGGTCTAATTTACAGTCCTGTTGGGAATACTTTGCAGCCAGCTCTACCTGGCCATATACTAAGCTGACAGAGATCTCCTTTCCGTCAGGACCCATAGGGCCGACCTCGGCCATGTGGTTTGGGTCAGCCTTCATGTACCGAGTCTTCACCATGGCCCAGGCCTCCCTGGCACCTTGACGGCAGGCCGATATCTTCCACAACCGGAAGCGCTGCCGCACTCCCTCCAGCTTCTTTGCAAGCTCCCCAAGGCCTTCGGGCGCGGAAAGGGATGGCCACATAGCCTGGATGACGCCTCGCATTGCCTGCCGAACTCGTTCGTGCAGTTGCAACAACTCGGGAAGAAGGTCCCCCGTTGAACCGGGCATTTCCTCCGCAGGACGACCCGTCAGCAGACCTACAGACATAGCTCTGTCAATCGACTTCTTCGGCGATTTTTTTTCGAGAATTCGCTCAAGCACTTACTAACAATGCCGCGTCGAAGTCGTCGATTCTCCTTTACGGAAGCAGACAGCTGGATATGAACATCCTTTAGTTCCTCACCCAGCTGGGTATTGGCGTCTTGAAGTTTGTTCTTCTCTTGCCTCACCCTTGTTAGCACGCTCTCGCCAGCCTTTAGTTGGCGTAGGAGTTGTTGCTTGTCCGGATTTACTCCGGCTTCATCTGCATTGTTATCGTCAGCATTGCACACATGCCGCACTTTGCAATGGAATTATTTTTGGGAGCATACATTACCTGAGGGGGTCTCCTTGCCAATAGCTGAAACGGCCAGTGCGGCCTCGAGTTGGGCCTTGCACTCCGCCAACTCTTGAGACAGTTGCGTGTTCTTCTCTGTAAGACCCTGCATAACATATGATCCTTAAAACGGTTATCTTAACTATTTCAAGTCTCGGGGGCTACTGACATATATAACTATTAGATTTACTCACCCATATGTCTTTTACATACTGCTCCGTGGCCCTGGCTAGACCATTTTGAGTGGCATGGAGGTACGCATCTCCTGTATTAAAGGCGTTTAACGCCTCTGGGAGAAAACAAGCATCCTGAAGAACAGTCCGGCGATGCCTGTGGTTCATGGCGCTCTCCACCTCTGAATTGGTGGCAGATAGCCCGTCTGCATCCTCTATCGGAGGAACGCCCGACGCGTGCCCCGTGTCCGCCTCCTCTTCCGGACCCGGCCTTGAAGTCTGGCCGGTGGATA
Organism: Triticum aestivum; assembly: GCF_018294505.1. NCBI lineage: Eukaryota > Viridiplantae > Streptophyta > Magnoliopsida > Poales > Poaceae > Triticum > Triticum aestivum. The sequence continues at coordinate 776,566,663 of NC_057801.1, forward strand.
TAGTCCGGCGGGCTCTCTTCTTCCTAAGGAGAACATGGGCGTTAGAATGACTTGAGGGCATACACCCTAGGCGTGAAATTCGCATGCCGTACCATTGCACCGGAGTCTCAATCTGGTCCATGTTGGGGAACATTGCAGAAAATAAAAAATTTCCTACGGTTTCACCAAGATCCATCTATGAGTTCATCTAAGCAACGAGTCATGGGAGAGAGATTGCATCTACATACCACTTGTAGATCGCATGCGGAAGCGTTCAGGAGAACGGTGATGATGGAGTCGTACTCGACGTGATTCAAATCACCGATGACCAAGTGCTGAACGGACATCACCTCCGCGTTCAACACACGTACGGTACGGACGACGTCTCCTCCTTCTTGATCCAGCAAGGGGGAAGGAGAGGTTGAGGAAGAAGGCTCCAGCAGCAGCACGATGGCGTGATGATGGTGGAGAGGCAGTACTCCGACAAGGTCTCAACGGAGGAGGAGAGGTGTTGGGGAGGGGAGGGGCTGCGCCTTGGATCAGGTGTTCAGCCCTCCCCTCACCCCTCTATTTATAGGGGAAGGGGGAAGGGGGCCGGCCCCCTCTAGATGAGATCTAGAGGGGGGGGGGGCGGCGGCCAGGGAGGGGCTTGCCCCCCAAGCAAAGGGAGTGCGCCCCCTTTAGGGTTCCCCCCCCCCCCAACCCTAGGCGCATGGGCCTAAGGGGGGGCGCCCAGCCCTCCAGGGGCTGGTTCCCTGCCCCACGCGGCCCATGTGGCTCACCAAGAGGGGTGGCCCCTCCCGGTGGACCCCCGGAACCCCTCCGGTGGCCCCGGTACAATACCGATATCCCCCCGAAACTTTCCCGTGTCCGCATGACAACTTCCCATATATAAATCTTTACCTCCGGACCCTTACGGAACTCCTCGTGACGTCCGGGATCTCATCCGGGACTCCTAACAACATTCGGTAATCACATACAAGTCTTCCTTATAACCCTAGCGTCACCGAACCTTAAGTGTGTAGACCCTACGGGTTCGGGAGACATGCAGACATGACCGAGACGGCTCTCCGGTCAATAACCAACAGAGGGATCTGGATACCCATGTTGGCTCCCACATGCTCCTCGATGATGTCATCGGATGAACCACGATGTCGAGGATTCAATCAACCCCGTATGCAATTCCCTTTGTCAAACGGTATGTTACTTGCCCGAGACTCGATCGTCGGTATCCCAATACCTCGTTCAGTCTCGTTGCTGGCAAGTCACTTTACTCGTACCGTAATGCATGATCCCGTGACCAGACACTTGGTCACCTTGAGCTCATTATGATGAGGCACCACCGAGTGGGCCCAGTGATACCTCTCCATCATACGGAGTGACAAATCCCAGTCTCGATCCATGTCAACCCAACAGACACTTTCGGAGATACCTCTAGTGCACCTTTATAGTCACCAAGTTACGTTGTGACATTTGGTACACCCAAAGCACTCCTACGGTATCCAGGAGTTACACGATCTCATGGTCTAAGGAAGAGATACTTGACATTGGAAAAGCTCTAGCAAAACGAACTACCCGATCTTGTGCTATGCTTAGGATCGGGTCTTGTCCATCACATCATTCTCCTAATGATGTGATCCCATTATCAACGACATCTAATGTCCATAGTCAGGAAACCATGACTATCTGTTGACCAACGAGCTAGTCAACTAGAGGCCTACTAGGGACGTATTGTGGTCTATGTATTCACACGTGTATTACGATTTCCGGATAATACAATTATAGCATGAATAAAAGACAATTATCATGAACAAGGAAATATAATAATAATGCTTTTATTATTTCCTCTAGGGCATATTTCCAATAGTCTCCCACTTGCACTAGAGTCAATAATCTAGTTACATTGTGATGAATCGAGCACCCATAGAGTTCTGGTGTTGATCATGTTTTGCTCGCGAGAGAGGTTTAGTCAACGGATCTGTGACATTCAGATCTGTATGTACTTTGCAAATATCTATGTCTCCATCTTGAACATTTTCATGGATGGAGTTGAAGCGACGCTTGATGTGCCTGGTCTTCTTGTGAAACCTGGGCTCCTTGGCAAGGGCAATAGCTCCAGTGTTGTCAGAGAAGAGTTTGATCGGCCCCGACGCATTGGGTATGACTCCTAGGTCGGTGATGAACTCCTTCACCCATATTGCTTCATGCGCTGCCTCCGAGGCTGCCATGTACTCCACTTCACATGTAGATCCCGCCACGACGCTCTGCTTGCAGCTGCACCGGCTTACTGCTCCACCATTCAACATATACATGTATCCAGTTTGTGACTTAGAGTCATCCAGATCTGTGTCGAAGCTAGAGTCGACGTAACCCTTTATGACGAGCTCTTCATCACCTCCATAAACGAGAATCATGTCCTTTGTCCTTTTCAGGTACTTCAGGATATTCTTGACCGTTGTCCAGTGTTCCTTGCCGGGATTACTTTAGTACCTTCCTACCAAACTTACGGCAAGGTTTACATCAGGTCTGGTACACAGCATGGCATACATAGTAGATCCTATGGCTGAGGCATAGGGGATGACGCTCATCTCTTCTTTATCTTTTGCCGTGGTCGGGCATTGAGCCGAGCTCAATCTCACAGCTTGCAGTACAGGCAAGAACCCTTTCTTGGACTGATCCATTTTGAACTTCTTCAAAATCTTATCAAGGTATGTGCTTTGTGAAAGACCTATGAGGCGTCTCGATCTATCACTATAGATCTTGATGCCTAATATATATGCAGCTTCTCCAAGGTCCTTCATTGAAAAACACTTATTCAAGTAGGCCTTAATGCTGTCCAAGAATTCTATATCATTTCCCATCAAAAGTATGTCATCTACATATAATATGAGAAATGCTACAGAGCTCCCACTCACTTTCTTGTAAACGCAGGCTTCTCCATAAGTCCGCATAAACCCAAACGCTTTGATCATCTCATCAAAGCGAATGTTCCAACTCCGAGATGCTTGCACCAGCCCATAAATGGATCGCTGGAGCTTGCACACTTTGTTAGCATTCTTAGGATCGGCGAAACCCTCCGGCTGCATCATATACAGTTCTTCCTTAAGATGCCCGTTAAGGAATGCCGTTTTGACGTCCATCTGCCATATCTCATAATCATAGTTTGCGGCAATTGCTAACATGATTCGGACGGACTTAAGCTTCGCTACGGGAGAGAAAGTCTCATCGTAGTCAATTCCTTGAACTTGCCGATAACCCTTAGCGACAAGTCGAGCTTTATAGATGGTGACATTACCATCCGCGTCCATCTTCTTCTTAAAGATCCATTTGTTTTCTATCTCTCGCCGATCATCGGGCAAGTCAGTCAAAGTCCATAGTTTGTTTTCATACATGGATTCTATCTCGGATTTCATGGCTTCTAGCCATTTGTTGGAATCTGGGCCCGCCATCGCTTCTTCATAGTTCGAAGGTTCACCGTTGTCTAACAACATGATCTCCAGGACAGGGTTGCCATACCACTCTGGTGTGGAACATGTCCTTGTGGACCTACGAAGTTCAGTAGCAACTTGATCAGAAGAACCTTGATCATCATCATCAATTTCCTTTCCAGTCGGTGTAGGCACCACAGGAATGTTTTCCTGAGCTGCATTACTTTCCGGTTCAAGAGGTAGTACTTCATCGAGTTCTACTTTCCTCCCACTTACTCCTTTCGAGAGAAACTCTTTTTCCAGAAAGGATCCGTTCTTGGCAACAAAGATCTTTCCCTCGGATCTTAAGTAGAAGGTATACCCAATGGTTTCCTTAGGGTATCCTATGAAGACGCATTTTTTCGACTTGGGTTCGAGCTTTTCAGGTTAAAGTTTCTTGACATAAACATCGCATCCCCAAACTTTTAGAAACGACAGCTTAGGTTTCTTCCCAAACCATAATTCATACGGTGTCGTCTCAACGGATTTAGACGGTGCCCTATTTAAAGTGAATGTAGCTGTCTCTAGAGCGTATCCCCAAAATGATAGCGGTAAATCGGTAAGAGACATCATAGATCGCACCATATCCAAGAGAGTGCGATTACGACGTTCGGACACACCGTTACGCTGAGGTGTTACAGGCGGCGTGAGTTGTGAAATGATTCCACATTTCCTTAACTGTGTACCAAATTCGTGACTTAAGTATTCTCCTCCATGATCTGATCGTAGGAACTTTATCTTTCAGTCATGTTGATTCTCTACCTCATTCTGAAATTCCTTGAACTTTTCAAAGGTCTCAGACTTGTGTTTCATCAAGTGGACATACCCATATCTACTCAAGTCATCAGTGAGAGTGAGAACATAATGATATCCTCCGCGGGCCTCAAAGCTCATTGGACCGCACACATCGGTATGTATGATTTCCAACAAGTTGGTTGCTCACTCCATTGTTCCGGAGAACGGAGTCTTGGTCATTTTGCCCATGAGGCATGGTTCGCATGTGTCAAATGATTCATAATCGAGAGACTCTAAAAGTCCATCAGCATGGAGCTTCTTCATGCGCTTGACACCAATGTGACCAAGGCGGCAGTGCCACAAGTATGTGGGACTATCGTTATCAACTTTACATCTTTTGGTATTCACGCTATGAATATGTGTAACATTACGTTCGAGATTCATTAAGAATAAACCATTGACCATCGGGGCATGATCATAAAACATATCTCTCATATAAATAGAACAACCATTATTCTCAGATTTAAATGAGTAGCCATCTCGTATTAAACGAGATCCAGATACAATGTTCATGCTCAAACTTGGCACTAAATAACAATTATTGAGGTTCATAACTAATCCCGTGGGTAAAGGTAGAGGTAGCGTGCCGACGGCGATCACATCGACCTTGGAACCATTCCCGACGCGCATCGTCACCTCGTCCTTCGCCAGTCTTCGCTTATTTCGCAGCTCCTGTTGTGAGTTACAAATATGAGCAACGGCACCGGTATCAAATACCCAGGAGTTACTACAAGTACTGGTAAGGTACACATCAATTACATGTATATCAAATATACCTTTAGTGTTGCCGGCCTTCTTGTCCGCTAAGTATTTGGGGCAGTTCCGCTTCCAGTGACCCTTCCCCTTGCAATAAAAGCACTCAGTCTCAGGCTTGGGTCCATTCTTTGACTTCTTCCCGGCAGCTGGCTTACCGGGTGCGGCAACATCTTTGCCGTCCTTCTTGAAGTTCTTCTTACCCTTGCCCTTTTTAAAATTAGTGGTCTTATTGACCATCAACACTTGATGTTCTTTCTTGATTTCAACCTCTGCTAACTTCAGCATGGAAAGTACTTCAGGAATGGTCCTCACCATCCCCTGCATATGGTAGTTCAACACAAAGCTCTTGTAGCTCGGTGGGAGCGACTGAAGGATTCTGTCAATGACCGCCTCGTCCGGGAGGTTGATCTCCAGCTGGGACAGGCGGTTGTGCAACCCAGATATTTTGAGTATGTGCTCACTGACAGAACTGTTTTCCTCCATCTTACAACTATAGAACTTGTCAAAGACTTCATATCTCTCGACCCGGGCATGAGCTTGAAAAACCATTTTCAGCTCGTCGAACATCTCATATGCTCCGTGTTTCTCAAAACGCTTTTGGAGCCCCGGTTCTAAGCTGTAAAGCATGCCGCACTGAACGAGGGAGTAATCATCAGCACGTGACTGCCAAACGTTCATAACGTCTTGGTTCTCTGGGATGGGTGCTTCACCTAGCGGTTCATCTAGGACATATGCTTTCTTGGCTGCTATGAGGATGATCCTCAGGTTCCGTACCCAGTCCGAATAGTTGCTGCCATCATCTTTCAGCTTGGTTTTCTGTAGGAACGCGTTGAAGTTCATGTTGACATGAGGGTTGGCCATTTGATCTACAAGACATATTTTCCAAAAGTTTTAGACTAAGTTCATGATAATTAAGTTCATCTAATCAAATTATTGAATGAACTCCCACTCAGATTTGACATCCCTCTAGTCATCTAAGTGCTACACGATCCGAGTCGACTAGGCCGTGTCCGATCATCACGTGAGACGGACTAGTCATCATCGGTGAACATCTCCATGTTGATCGTATCTTCCATACAACTCATGTTCGACCTTTCAGTCTCTTGTGCTCCGAGGCCATGTATGTACATGCTAGGCTCGTCAAGTTAACCCTAAGTGTTCTGCATGTGTAAATCTGTCTTACACCCGTTGTATGTGAACGTAAGGATCTATCACACCCGATCATCACGTGGTGCTTCAAAACGACGAACTTTAGCAACGGTGCACAGTTAGGGGGAACACTTTCTTGAAATTGTTATAAGGGATCATCTTATTTACTACCGCCGTTCTAAGTAAACAAGATGCATAAAACATAATAAACATCACATGCAATTATATAGTAGTGACATGATATGGCCAATATCATATAGCTCCTTGGATCTCCATCTTCGGGGCTCCATGATCATCTTCGTCACCGGCATGACACCATGATCTCCATCATCATGATCTCCATCATTGTGTCTTCATGAAGTTTTCACGCCAACGACTACTTCTACTTCTATGGCTAACGCGTTTAGCAATAAAGTAAAGTAATTTACATGGCGTTCTTCAATGACACGCAGGTCATACAAAAATAAAGACAACTCCTATGGCTCCTGCCGGTTGTCATACTCAACGACATGTAAGTCGTGATTCCTATTACAAGAACATGATCTCATATATCACAATATATCATCCATCATTCATCACAACTTCTGGCCATATCACATCACATGACAATTGCTGCAAAAACAAGTTAGACGTCCTCTAATTGTTGTTGCATCTTTCACGTGGCTGCAATTGGGTTCTAGCAAGAACATTTGCTTACCTACGAATAACCACAACATGATTTTGTCAACTTCTATTTACCCTTCATAAGGACCCTTTTCATCTAATCTGCTCCAACTAAAGTAGGAGAGACAGACACCCGCTAGCCACCTTATGCAACTAGTGCATGTCAGTCGGTGGAACCTGTCTCACGTAAGCGTACGTGTAAGGTCGGTCCAGGCCGCTTCATCCCACAATACAGCTGAAGCAAGAAAAGACTAGTAGCGGCAAGCAAGTTGACAAGATCTATGCCCACAACAAAATTTTGTTCTACTCATGCAATAGAGAACTACGCATAGACCTAGCTCATGATGCCACTGTTGGGGAACGTTGCAGAAAATAAAAATTTTCCTACGGTTTCACCAAGATCCATCTACGAGTTCATCTGAGCAACGAGTCATGGGAGAGAGATTGCATCTACATACCACTTGTAGATCGCGTGTGGAAGCGTTCAAGAGAACGGTGATGATGGAGCCGTACTCGCCGTGATTCAAATCACCGATGACCAAGTGCTGAATGGATAGCACCTCCGCGTTCAACACACGTACGGTACGGACGACGTCTCCTCCTTCTTGATCCAGCAAGGGGGAAGGAGAGGTTGAGGAAGAAGGCTCCAACAGCAGCACGACGGCATCATGATGGTGGAGAGGCAGTACTCCGACAGGGCTTTGCCAAGCGCTCAACGGAGGAGGAGAGGTGTTGGGGAGGGGAGGGGCTACGCCTTGGATCAGGTGTTCAGCCCTCCCCTCACCCCTCTATTTATAGGGGAAGGGGGAAGGGGGCCGGCCCCCTCTAGATGAGATCTAGAGGGGGGGCGGCGGCCAGGGAGGGGCTTGCCCCCCAAGCAAAGGGGGTGCGCCCCCTTTAGGGTTCCCCCCCCCCAACCCTAGGCGCATGGGCCCAAGGGGGGGCGCGCCCAGCCCTCCAGGGGCTGGTTCCCTACCCCACGCAGCCCATGTGGCCCAGCAAGAGGGGTGGCCCCTCCCGGTGGACCCCCAGAACCCCTCCGGTGGCCCCGGTACAATACCGATATGCCCCCCGAAACTTTCCGGACCCTTCCGGAACTCCTCGTGACGTCCGGGATCTCATCCGGGACTCCGAACAACATTCGGTAATCACATACAAGTCTTCCTTATAACCCTAGTGTCACCGAACCTTAAGTGTGTAGACCCTACGGGTTCGGGAGACATGCAGACATGACCGAGACGGCTCTCCGGTCAATAACCAACAGCAGGATCTGGATACCCATGTTGGCTCCCACATGCTCCTCGATGATATCATCGGATGAACCACGATGTCGAGGATTCAATCAACCCCGTATGCAATTCCCTTTGTCAGACGGTATGTTACTAGCCCGAGACTCGATCGTCGGTATCCCAATACCTCGTTCAGTCTCGTTGCTGGCAAGTCACTTTACTCGTACCGTAATGCATGATCCCGTGACCAGACACTTGGTCACGTTGAGCTCATTGTGATGATGCACTACCGAGTGGGCCCAGTGATACCTCTCCATCATACGGAGTGACAAATCCCAGTCTCGATCCGTGTCAACCCAACAGACACTTTTGGAGATACCTGTAGTGCACCTTTATAGTCACCCAGTTACGTTGTGACGTTTGGTACACCCAAAACACTCCTACGGTATCCGGGAGTTGCACGATCTCATGGTCTAAGGAAGAGATACTTGACATTGGAAAAGCTCTAGCAAAACGAACTACACGATCTTGTGCTATGCTTAGGATTGGGTCTTGTCCATCACATCATTCTCCTAATTATGTGATCCCGTTATCAACGACATCTAATGTCCATAGTCAGGAAACCATGACTATCTGTTGACCAACGAGCTAGTCAACTAGAGGCTTACTAGGGACGTATTGTGGTCTATGTATTCACACATGTATTACGATTTCCGGATAATACAATTATAGCATGAATAAAAGACAATTATCATGAACAAGGAAATATAATAATGATGCTTTTATTATTGCCTCTAGGGCATATTTCCAACAGTCCGCACTTCTTTTTTGCCCGCCTGGCTTTAGCGGCCCTTGTTGGTTGCCCATCGCGGGCCCGGCACTCCGCCTCAAGGATTTTCCCTGCAAAACGAAACACTATTGGTTTACAGCATTCAAAATAAGGCATGGATGGATCTCCTTCAAAGTACCAGCACTTCGGTCTCGGCTAGCTTTGAGGCTGGAAGTAATCCGGGATAGTCGGCCGTAATGTCCACTAAGGTGTTGTCCTTACTCAATTGATGAAACACCCCATCAATTAACTCCACACATAAGTCCGGATCCTCTTGGGAATCCGGATCGAGGGACCGTTCTGGGTCCTCGGGCTATGGGGGGGGCTATTGATCTCCTTCACCGTCTGGCGTAGCTCCTGCGTTAATATCACTAGACTGAATACTCAATTATGGGAATTTCGAAAGCGGGTAGATAAGTGAAATTGTTCGCTTACCCAACTTGGAGGATTGTACATGGAGAATCCGCCCTCCGGGTTAGCACGGAGGAATTCCTCTTCTTCTCCCTTGTACAAAGCGGATAAAATTCTCATTAAAGTGGCGGCCGAATCTGGCCCCTAACGACCGCACCGGGTAGCGTCGTCCTCCCCGTTGAAATCCCACATGGGGTGGCCTCTGTATTGAAGCGGTTACACCCCTCGCGTAATGCATATGGCCATGACCTTGCTCATGGTCAGTCCCGAATGAGCCAACAACCTTATCCGGCTCATCAGGTAAACGACGTCCCTGTCAGTTTCCCTTTGAGGGTTCCGCGGGCGCCAGCTCAGGCGCTTCTTCAACGGAGCATTATTGAACTCAGGGAGGCCAATCCGTACTGGGTCCGGCAGGGGGACGTCATCTATATAGAACCACCCCGAGGGCCAGTCCTCGGACGTCCTCTTTGGGATACCGGATAGATATTCGGTCCCAGCGATGCGCCATAGTTCGGCTCCGCCCACTTGATAAATAGACCCCTCCTGAGAACGGGGCACGAGGCAGAATACCCTCTTCCACAGTGCGAAATGGGCCTCAACGCCCAAAAACAGTTCGCAGAGGGCCACGAAGCCCATGATGTGCAGAATGGAGGCAGGCATGAGGTGTAGCTGGAGGCCGTAGAACTCCAGCAACCCTCGGAGAAACGGATGAATTGGAAATCCGAGTCCACTTATTAAATAAGGGACTAGGCGTACCCTCTCTCCTCGAGAGGGATAGGGGATGCTCTCTGCTTGCTCTCCTCTTCTATAAGTGGCGATCCCGGCTCGAACTGGGACCATATATGCTGGGGGAAGGAGCCCCTTGGATTGAAGCACTACGAGTTCACTATGCGGGACGGAGCATCTCTCCCAATCCCCAGGCTTGGGGCTGGGAGCGCGAGAGGAGGAGCCGCGTCGGCTGTCCATGATGGAATGGATTTTTTGGTCAGAAGTGCTCCGATGAAAGCTTGCGAAGGCGAGATGGTGTGGTTCGGATCTAGACGGCTTATTTGATTCGCTAGGGGGGGGGGAATGCAAAAATACCCTGGGTTTTCGCATTCGTTCGACACGTGGAAAATGGCCTTTATTGGGCGTGGAAGCCAAGGAGCGCAACATTTATCAGAAGCCGGACACTATTCTACAAGTATATGAAGATGGAGAAGAACCCGCTTTGCAATGCCGAAGACAATTTGCGCGCCGGACTCGTCATCATTGAAGCCTGGTTCGGGGGCTACTGAGGGTGTCCTGGATTAGGGGGTGTCCGAATGGCCGGACTATGACCTTAGGCCAGACTCCCGGACTATGAAGATACAAGATTGAAGACTTCGTCCCGTTTCCGGATAGGGACTTTCCTTGGCGTGGAAGGCAAGCTTGGCGATACGATATGAAGATCTCCTCCCATTGTAACCGACTCTGTGTAACCCTAGCCCTCTCCGGTGTCGATATAAGTCGGAGAGTTTTAGTCCGTAGGACGAACAACAATCATACCATAGGCTAGCTTCTAGGGTTTAGCCTCTCTGATCTCGTGGTAGATCAACTCTTGTAATACCCATACCATCAATATTAATCAAGCAGGAGTAGGGTTTTACCTCCACCGAGAGGGCTCGAACCTGGGTAGAAACATCGTGTCCCTTGTCTCCTGTTACCATCCACCTAGACGCACAGTTCGGGACCTCCTACCCGAGATCCGCTGGTTTTGACACCGACAACAATTTTTATGAAACGTGCTACTGCTATAGCAATGTATTTTCCTTTTATTTTCTTATTTCCTTTTCTGTTTCTATAGCGGGGGTCTAGGAAACGCGCTGCTGCTATATTATCTATAGCGCCTCTTATGGATAGACGCTACTGCTAATCTGCTATGCCTTTCTCCCTTTTTTCCCTTTTTCATTTCTTTTTCTTTACATTTTATTTTTTCCTTTCTCCGTTTTCTATTTCTTTCATTTTCATGTACTTTTCTATTTGTTTTTCATTTTATTTTATTTTCATTAGCAGTAGCGCTTTTCATAGTAAACGTGCTGCTACGTAGATCCTAGCGGTAGCGCGGTTTTTGCAAGACCGCAACTACTATGTGTAGCCTATCGGCTTAGTAATGGCAATACTAGTAGTAGCGCTTTTACAAGAACACGCGCTACTACTACATTTTTATCTATAGCGCCCTTATCACGCACGCGCTACTGCTATGTAGCATCAGTGCCCTTTTTTAACGCGCGCTACTGCTAAAGTTCTGTGTATAAGGTTTTCCCTAATAGTGTACCATCTTGCAAAACAAAAAAATCTTAACAAGATGGTGCTTTCTAGGTCAAAATTGTAGTTAGCATTTGTTGTTGGAGGGTCTGGAGTCTTAAGTCCTGTCATCGTGTTTTTAGCGTCGCCATTGGTGTAACATATTTTTATAGAACGAAGCAAAATGTTTTCACAAGAAGCTCAGCCACATTACCGTCAATAGGCAAGAGCGCGCGCGCGCGCACACACACATGCATGTGCGCGCGGAGACACAAATTGCTCCACTAATTTACTCTAAGATTTGACTCCCCGCCTCCATGGCGTACTTATAAAATCGTGCGCACGTTGGAGATGCTCTTATGCTTCGCATGTGGATAAGGAGAAAATGATGGAGAGATAGGGAAGGCGGTGAGGGGATACGGATGGAAACACGTGGCCTTGTGGGTACTTTGTTGAAGCAGGACACTGCGTGTTGATGGCAGCTTGATCTAACGGTGCACACGCGGATGAAATCTATGCGTTAGCAGCCGGTTGAAATCAAGTCTTTTCCTTTTTCTTTTTAGTTACAATGCCGAGTTGTGATTGTAGTACTGAAAAAAAATATTTGTGCTTGTTTTTTCCAGGCAAGAGAATTTTGCTGGTTCCCTGCATGCTTTTGTGCATTGTGACTTCGTGTCTTCCACTGGTTTGCTTTCACCCATCTTTCTCGTCCATCCCCTCTCAGTCCATTCGTCTTGCCTCCACCGCCCCTCTCAATCTTCACCGCCCCCCTCTCTCTTGTGTGCACACGCACCGCGAGTGGCGGGCCCAAAATAGAATGACGAGTGTGCACACTTAAAAAAATTGAGGTCTATTTTAATAGGCTTGGATGGGCCTTGAAAATTAGCGAATCATTACTACATGGTAAAAAATCCGAAACACACCCGGCACACCCTGCAGGTATGCCACTGCCCACCGTCCACCTCCACCGGCCGTTGCCTAGGAGCGACCCCACAATTCCAGCGACCAATGATACATCAGCCTGGGGAGGTACACTCCATGTCTGCATTCTCCCCCTTCGCTCGCTTATTGTAAAATCTTGGTCTTGATTTCGAATGCGCACAAACCCTAGGTCTTCGCGAGGCGTGGTTGCAGTTGGGGAGGGGGGGAGGCAAAAGGTTGATTTATCCAATTTGTACAACTTCAAATTTCTGGTCCACTTTCAGTTCCTGTATGTGGCTATATGGATAGGGAGTGGTTTCGATTGACATCGCGATCTCTTGCGTGAGTAGATTACTATTGCCTGTGCTTTTCCCCTCGTGAATACTTTGTCACTGATCTTAGCTATGAAACATATGATTGTACTTTGTCAGTGAACTTTGCTACGGAACATATGATTCTCTGTGATGATGTGTTTCCATATGCCTCCCCTTCATATGTCATAAAGGATTGCATTGATCCAACCCATAGTTTATTGTCACTGCACTCCCTTGCTGAGCATCGACCTTGTTCGTGTTTGTTTGGCTGCTAGCACTATCCCAATACAATAGTTAGAGGCTACAAAGGGACTATAGAGAGCAGTGCATCCTTTATAAGTGTCGATCATATGGTTATGTAGAGGAGGGTTGGTGAGCACATTAGCTACCCATCCAGTAATTTTGTGCCCAAGTACTAGAGTCTAGCTCATACCCGAGCGTTACTTTCAGTGGCAGGTGGCCTTGAAGGTTGCAGATGACATGCCATCGCATTGATAGAATAGCCTAATCCATTCTTTCTTCTTTGTAGCCTCTGTATTCATTTGGAAATCTTATCCATGTCAATTAAGTCCAAGCTGAATTCATCATACGTTGCTAGCCATGTTTCCTACGATTAAATCTAGTCAATTAGTTCTAGACCTAATAAAATGAATTATGACATAAAAAAGGCCTATGTTTTGCAGGAACGTTGATTCCTTTCCGGTGCGGCAAATCCCGGGCACTTGGTATGTTCTAGTTTGTAGCACAAGTCACCCCGAAATTAGGGGAAAATTTCGGCATGACCTTTGCTAAAAAGTGGACAAATCAAGCACCTGAAATTTGCCGAACGGAAATGAATCAACATTCCGGCAAAACATAGGCCACTCGGCTTCATTCCCTGGAAACAACAAAAGGCCACTTGGGCACAATCGAACTACTTCAATGAAGAGATATAACATGACCACTTCAATGAAAAGATATAATCAACAATAAAAGTCTAGGAGGGAATCATGTTTAAAATAAAACTTGCCTAAATTCTTTTCCTTGAAAAATAGTGGTCTTTTCAAAAATCAAAAACCTCTGCAAAATGACCTCACTAAACACTTCTCTGCCTAGGACAGAACCCAAATTATGTTGATCTAGCTATTCCTCACACACACACACACACACACACACACACACACACGCACACATACACACACACACATTATTTTCTCTAACCCTTCTCTGCCTAGGACAGAACCCAATTAAATTGCAAAGGAACTCAATTTCTCTAACCCTTCTGACCTAATGCTCTAAAATAAATTTTTGCTCTAACCTAGCCAACCTACTTAACCTAGCTTGTTAACCTAATGAACCTAATTAACCTAGCTAGTTAACCTAATTTACCTAGATAATTAACCTAATTAAACTAGTTAACCTAGCTAGTTCTCTGTCAAAGCCCTAAATAATTTTTTGCACTAACCTATTTAAACTAGTTAACCTAGCTAGCTAGTTCTCTGTCCAGTGTTTTTGATATGCGTGAGAGAGAGAGGAGGGGTGGGGGCTTATAGAGGATGGCTCCGGTGGTGGCGACGGAGCCAGTGGTGGCGAGGAAGGCAGGGGCGTCTCCGGTGACGGCGAGGGAGGGAGTTGTGGCGAGGGAGGCAGGGGCGTCGAGGGTGGCTCCCGTGGCGCCGAGGGTGGTCCCGGTGGCGTTGATGAGGCCGCACGGCTCTGGTGGCGGTGGGGGCGGCTCCAGTGGCGTCGAAGGCGCGCGGCTCTGGTGGCTCCGGGGGCGTCGACGTCGGCAGGAGACGACGGCGAATTGGGGAGACAGCAGTGAAGTGGGGCGAGGGATTTGGCGGAGAAGTGGTGGCCGAGGGGAAACTGTTTTTGGGTTAAGTCAAACTTAGTGGTAGCGCGTTTTGCAAAACGCGCTATAGCTAAGATAGCTATAGCGATTGAGGGAGTCCTAGATTAGGGGGTGTCCGGATGGCCGGACTATGAACTTTGGCTGGACTCCCGGACTATGAAGATACAAGATTGAAGACTTCGTCCTGTGTCCGCATAGGGACTTTCCTTGGCATGGAAGGCAAGCTTGGCGATACGATATGAAGATCCCCTCCCATTGTAACCGACTCTGTGTAACCCTAGCCCTTTCCGGTGTCTATATAAACCAGAGAGTTTTAGTCCGTAGGACGAACAACAATCATACCATAGGCTAGCTTCTAGGGTTTAGCCTCTCTGATCTCGTGGTAGATCAACTCTTGTAATACCCATACCATCAATATTAATCAAGCAGGAGTAGGGTTTTACCTCCATCGAGAGGGCCCGAACCTGGGTAAAAACATCGTGTCCCTTGTCTCCTATTACCATCCGCCTAGACGCATAGTTCGAGACCCCCTACCCGAGATCCGCCGGTTTTGACACCGACATTGGTGCTTCAATTGAGAGTTCCTCTGTGTCGTCACCGTCAGGAAGGATGCCGCACCCCGTCTTTAAAGACGGCGCTATCGCTAAAGGAGCTTTGGCTGTCGGTCAAACTCTCCGGCTAGGCAGGTTTTTGATGACCGCCTGTTCGGCCGCCGCGCCGACGATGACCTCTCAGGCCATCGAAAGCAATCTTCACATCAGCTCGGAACTCGCCGAGCAGTTAGATCCGACGGAGCTCTCTTCCCTGAATGAGCTCCTGGATCGCATTGCCGCCCCGGGAGTCGCTACAGATTACAGCCAGATTGGGCTTAAACCCGATCAGAGAGAGATCGACTCTCCCCAGGTCACCCACCATGTTGAAGTGGTGGAAGAACAATGCGGCGCGTCTTCGCCCGCTCTAAGGACCAGATGTGTCCGGATTCCCAACCCCTCCAAGCCGGATACCCGCGGAGGAGAGGATGTTGCCCAAGTCCTGAACCTAAAGTCAGGCAGCAGGCCTGATTCATTGAATAAATCCACCCGCCCACCCAACTATAAGGGATTTATCCCAAATACGGCAAGTGCCCAGGGAAACAGTACACCACTATTGGGCCAGATTCCTCCTGGTTATGAACAGGATAAGGGACTGCCGTGAGGAAGAAGCAATTTCATTCTTCTGTAACAACTGCACGGACATCGGAATCCTCAACGCCATAAGTCACCGTGAAATTACACGCTTCGCCGACTTGACATCCATAGTACGAAAGTACCGTGCGACAGAAAGCGTTCGGAAAACCGAAAATAAATTCTGGGACAATCCGGCCCTGAATTCAACACGAGTCCGAAACAAAAGGGCGCATTATCGCCAGGCACCTGAGCCAAACATAAAAAAACAAAAACCCTCTATAGGGTATGGGACCGTACTGGAGGGATGGCTCAATGGACCCAGTAAAATTCATAGTTCAGGGGAAGTCACACCAACTCACAGCCTTAGAGCATGTTGGATACTCCGGCA
This sequence comes from Triticum aestivum, assembly GCF_018294505.1. Classification (NCBI taxonomy): domain Eukaryota; kingdom Viridiplantae; phylum Streptophyta; class Magnoliopsida; order Poales; family Poaceae; genus Triticum; species Triticum aestivum. Next base: position 776,582,829 of record NC_057801.1, read on the forward strand.
GGTGGCCAGAAGTGGCGAGGAGCTTCTAACTCGAGAATCCGAAGAACACCACCCTAGAAACGCCAATACGGTGTCAACAGTCTTCGAGACCTTCGCATCAAACAATGCGAGGAAATGAACCCTCCGCAACCTTACCAAAGTCTACCAAGTAGCAACAATAAACCCATGGAGTAACACGGCTATTACTTTTAATGCCAGTGACGAACCTAAATTCCGGACAGCCCGAGCACCAGCCGCATTGGTCCTCAGTCCGATAGTGGACGGCTTCTGACTTACAAAGGTACTCATGGACGACGGCAGCGGACTTAACCTCATCTATGAGGAAAACCTGCGAAAAATGGAAATAGACTGGAGTCGCATTGAGCGAAGCAACACAACCTTCAGAGGAATAATACCAAGCCGGGAAGCGTGCTGTTCAGGGAAAATCACACTGGATGTGGTGTTCGGCACGCCGGATAATTACATATCTGAGGAGGTCACATTTCAAGTGGCCCCGTTCAGCAGCGGATACCACGCTCTGCTAGGGGCGAGAAGCATTTACAATTTTTCAAGCCATACCCCATTATGGGTACATGAAGCTCAAAATGCCCGGACCCAACGGAATCATCACTCTTGCAAGTGATCCGGACATAGCGCTCCGCGCCGAAAACAAGACAGTCGCATTGGCCCTGGAGGCATTATCCGAAGCCCTAGCGGCCGAGGAACTAACTGCGTTGCGCTCCATGGTGGACAGGGACGATGTGATACTAGATAAGAGATCCAAGTCCACCTCTTTCAAACCAGCGGACGAAATAATCAAATTCCAAGTCCATCCAACGGACCCCACAAAAACAGCCTCCATCGGGGCACAACTAAAACCCAATGTAGATGCCGCACTCAGAGAATTCCTGCGAGAAAATTGGGACATTTTTGCCTGGCACCCTTCAGACATGCTAGGAATCCCACGCAGGCTGGCTGAGCACAACCTGAACATCCTAAAGGGGTTTAAGCCCGTTAAGCAGACTCTGCGGCGTTTCTCCGAACCCAAGAGACAAGCCATGGGCGAAGAGCTAGCAAAACTACTCGAAGCCGGATTCATCAGAGATATAAAACATCCGGACTGGCTAGCAAACCTGGTGATGGTACCAAAGAAGGACAAATCCTGGCGCCTATGTGTCGATTTCAAATACCTAAATAAGGCCTACCCAAAGGATCCTTTCCCGCTCCCCCGAATTGATCAAATCATCGACGCCACCGCAGGGCACGACTCATTGTGTTTCCTTGATGCATACTCTGGCTACCACCAAATCAAGATGGCAGAGTCAGACCAAGCCGCAACGGCATTCATCACCCCATACGACCCATTCTGCTTCAACACAATGCCCTTCAGGCTCAAAAACGCCGGCGCAACATATCAACGCATGATTCAGACATGTCTGGCCAACCAGATTGGCAAAACAGTTGAAGCATACGTAGATGACGTGGTCGTCAAAACCAAACACGTTGATACTATAGTAGACGACTTGAGGCTCACGTTCGACGATCTCCGAACATATGACATCAAGCTCAACCCGGAAAAATGCGTTTTCGGCGTACCAGCCGGAAAGCTCTTGGGCTTCATCGTATCTGGTAGAGGAATTGAAGCAAACCCGGCCATGATCCGAGCACTGTCACAATTGGATACCCCAAAAGAACTCAAACAAATACAAAAATTGATAGGATGTGTGGCGGCTCTAAGCCGCTTTATCTCCCGCTTGGGAGAAAAGGCATTACCCCTTTATCGCCTCCTGCGGCGCACCGAACACTTCGAGTGGACGGATGCTGCCACTGCCAGACTCGAAGAAATCAAAGCCATACTGGCAAAAAATCCGGTCCTGGCCGCGCCCAACACGGGCGAACCAATGCTATTTTAATCGTGGCAACCCATCAAGTTGTAAGCACGGTGCTCGTCGTCGAACGAGAAACAGACGGACACAAGTTCCCTCTCCAAAAACCAGTTTACTACATCTCCACTGTCCTAACTCCATGCAAGTCACGGTACCCGCATTATCAAAAGATAGCATACACGGTGTTCATGGCATCGCGGAAGCTGCGACACTATTTTCAAGAGTGTTCAATAACAGTGCCATCCGAAGTACCCCTTAATGATATTATAAACAACCGCGACGCAACGGGCCGGATTGCCAAATGGGCCATCGAGCTCCTCCCGTTCGACATAACTTACAAGCCAAGGCGAGCTATTAAGTCGCAGGTTTTGGCCGACTTCATCGCCGAATGGACTGAAGCCGAGCTCCCTAAAGAGTACGACGCATACTCCAAGTGGATCATGCACTTCGACGGCTCCAAAATGTTGGCTGGCCTAGGGGCTGGCGTCGTTCTGACGTCCCCAACCGGAGATACAGTACAATACGTACTTCAGATAATGTACACGGATTCCAACAACGCAGCCGAATACGAGGCCCTTCTACATGGTCTCCGGATGGCAGTATCCATGGGCATTCAGCGCCTAGAGGTCCGCGGGGATTCAAACCTCGCGATATCCCAAATAAATGGAGACTTTGACGTCAAGGATCTGAAAATGGCAGCTTATCGCAATGCCGTCTTAAAAATGTCAGCTCGGTTTGAGGGGCTCGAATTTCATCACATAGCCCGGGAGGACAACCGGGCAGCAGACGTGTTGGCACGCATTGGCGCCAAGCGCGATGCCGTCCCTCCCAACATCTTCCTTGAGAGGTTGTTCAAGCCGTCAGTATCATGGGAGGGAGATGTCACGACCGGTTTTCCAATAAACATATTTATTGAGAAACCAATCTTTTGAGTCCAGTATGAGAGAAAATCCTCCTCACTGGTAGACAATTTCTTGATACAATAAGCCAGTAGCATAAAATATATTACAGGGTCGAACTGCGGTTGCTCAACCAAATTATTACAAGCACGCCAATAATTATACATAATGGCGGACATGACACAGTGGTGTGGAGACATACTACTGACTCGAGGATAGGGCGGTGGTGGAAAAACGCAGCGGGGAGAGAAATACAAGACTCTAAGTCTATCATCTCATCGAGCGTCGAGGTGAGGCTCGATGAATTTATTTGGTAGCGGAAGCGGATATAAAACAGTGACCAAATCCAGGGTCGCACGAGACTGACTGGGACTCCTCTAAGTGTCGTACTCGCTATCGAACTCTTCATCCATGAAATCGCCTTCGTCAGCATCTGGCCAAATCAACAAGCGAGTGAGTACTTTGAAAGTACTCGCAAGACAGTTCGGACGTAGGATATAACAAATGCATGCATGGATGCGTCATGAATAAATTCTCCAATGTTCATTCAAAAATTATCATAACAAGGTAAGCAAAAGGGAAACGGCGGTAGTCCGCCTGAAATCCCAACAGAACGTAAATAATTTCCGATCGGGTGTCTGAAGCGACGCCTCAAAAGGTGAACAAATAAATATAAGAAAAAGCTGCCACAGTCGGGCGTCTTAGCGACACCACATAAAGGGCTTAAAAAGAAATACCTCAGTCGGGCGTCTTAGCGACACCACATAAAGGGCTTAAAAAGAAATACCTCAGTCGGACGTCGGGGCGACGTCACAGAAAGGGCTTGAAAAGAAATGCCACAGTCGGACGTGGGGGCGACATCACAAAAAGGGCTTGAAAAGAAATGCCACAGTCGGACGTCGGGGCGACATCACAGAAAGGGCTTGAAAAGAAATGCCACAGTCGGACGTCGGGGCGACATCACAGAAAGGGCTTTTATGGACAGATAAATAATAATCATAATAAACTTTTAATTCATAAGAATAAATGGGTTAGTCCATCCACAGGAATATCATTTAACCAGAATTAGCACTCATGCGAAACACCGGAGTCTCTGTCATCAACACTATCATTGTTAGGACAAGATAATACGAATTTGGACATGGAATAGATGACGTGGAGGGATATATGACTCTGCAGAGTTTGTACAAAATTATTCCCACAGCCAACGGATTTCCGTAGTCACGAAGGACTAGTTCCGTTTACGGTATTTCGAAAGAAAACACAGCTAACCAGTACACACCCATCATACCTCTCGATGCTAGGAATCACCCTAGACATCGTCCAAGAAAAACTTTTGAGACGGGGAGATCACAATCTCGAATAGCATGGGATCAAATTTATATACGCGCGCTCTAAGGGGTGCCCCCCTCTCGGTCCCAACCGGAAACACCCTTGCCCCCTGACCGGATGACTGGCTTTAATCCAGGGCCATGGAACCATCATCATGACCTCTCCTTTTGGTGTGTACCAGAAAAGCGGTTTGCAACTTACTAAACCATATTCCTTGCGGAAAACGTGTGGTAGTACAGGGAAGGAAATGAAAGGAACTGGACCGATACGGTTTGACACTGAAGTCACATAGTCCGGCATGAGACTGGCATGCTACAACACTGCCATCTCACCCATCCTCATGCCAACACATGGCCATTCATACTCACATCCATCCACTTATGGATCATCGAACTCACTTACCTCATTATCGCATAAAATAACATTCATCGATATGCTTATCAACATGCCATGAAACTAACTAAATGCAAAGCATGCCAAGACACTCATCATATCAAAAGTTCAAACATGCTTGCCTGGTTCAGAGTAGTCGGAGCCTAGCTCGGTGAAGTTCACTGCTCCGTCACCTCCTTCGGTATCTACGGTATAAAGAAAATATATGCGCTATCGTGAATACCAAGGAGTGCACAGAAAGTATACCAAATATTTTCCAAATAAATCTGATAAAAAACTAGACAAAATTTTAAAGAGAACAGAAAAAGAATCAACCAAAAATACCTTTCTGTTTAAAAGATATAAAGGTTTTTGTCCAGGGACTCATCTGTAATGAAACAGAAGTTTTCTAGGGGCTAGTTTATAAAAACAGAAAGCGCTTCGGTAGCGACTACGCTAGCCCAGAGGGAAAGCGTATTCGGAAGAAGATGTTTTCAGAAAACACTTCGTTTAGGAAGAATAGAGAGGCTGACAGCGGGTCCCGCTTGTCAGGTTTGAAAATATGAACGGGGCGGCAGATCTCGCCGGTGCCCGAGAGCCGCGGTGGTCGCCGGCGGCGATCCACGGCGAGGCAGAGAGATCGGAGGGTACCTCCGTGTTCAGGGCACCCTTCCGCGTCGGTTGGTGGTGGTGGTGGCGGTCGGCGAGCCCCACGTCGACGGCGAGCTTTGCTCCGGCGGACGGCGGTTCGAGTGGTTGCGGACTTCGTCGGAGAGAGCTGCAGTGATCAAATTGAGGAGGGGGTTATGCTCCTGGTAGCTAGAGAGGGTAACGAACGGGGTTTGGGCGCCGGAGACGGCCTCACCGGAGCGAATCGAGGTGGCGGCCGAGGCGGATCGGGGCAGCCGGAGTTGAGGGGGAAGACCTCCTCGGGGTCCCCCTAGTGGCCTGTCGTGGCGTTGGTGAGGTGTGGGGATCAGGCATGCACGAGGGTGAGCTCGGGGGCCCTTTTTATAGGCAGCCCGAGGCGGTGGCCGTGGACGGGGATTTCCAGCGATGGTTACGGTGGCGCAGTGCTCGGTCGGGGGTGATTAGGGAGTCGAGCGCCGTCGTGGGAGTTTACTGGGTCCGTTTTGATGCTAACCGGACTTGGATTGGAAGCTTAGGCAGGCTTTGGTCGGAACGGGACAGCGCGGGTCCGTTGGCGGCAGAGAGCGCGTCCAGGGCTGTCGGGCCACGGCGACGGTGCAGCGGGGGTGCGCTGGCATGCATGAGGCCACGCGGAGAGCCAGGGAGCGTTGGGCGGCGCGGAACGGCGTTGAGCCGCCGTTCTTGCCCCCTGTCAGCCGCCACGGGAGGTCCCGACGCCGCGGAAGACACCGGCGAGGGCGGGCCATCGTGCCACCGACGCCAGGAAGAGGCCAAGTGAGCGTGTGGTGCTCCAGACAGTAGGAAGAGGCGGAGAGGAACGTGCCAAAGGCACTGTGAGCGCGTGAGAGGAACTGACGAACGCACGCGACACTGAAACTGAACTTTTCTGAATTTTTGAACAGTAACAGTGCCCGCAAGGTGTTCGACAGAATGAAAATGGCATCTAGGGATTTTTCCTTGAGCTGAAACTTGGTGGAGTGGCTTCTCAATGCTCACATAGGTTGCCTGAATTTTGGTGGAATTTTTGGAGTAGTGTAGATATGAATTTCATCAAATTTGGCAAATCTGGTCCAAACTTGCAGAGGCTGAATTTTGAAAATTTTGAAAAGAGAAGGAGTGGATCAAGATGGTTCTGGGTTGTGGGTACAAAGGACTATCCAGGAGAGTTGGTTTGAGGTCAAAACTCAAATGCAATATGGTACTTGCTTTGAAAATCATTTGGGCTCAAGATAATATTCAGAATTGATTTGAGAGGGAAAATAATTAGAATAAAATCCAAAACTTGTTTGGATTAGTTGGGACAGAGAACTTAGCTTGATCACAAGGTGTAGGGGAGGTTTTGGAGGGGTTTTACCACATGGAAACAATGCAAAGTCAAGGGTGGTTCCAAGATATGAAAATCCCCAAATTTTCATACAGCTTTATTTTAAAAGAAAACAATTTAAACTCAAAAATTAAATTTGAGAGAACCAACATAGAAGAAGTTTCAAAAGATCAAACACCAAGGTTTGAAAAAATAAAATCCTTGGCAAGGCAAAGGAAGTTTTTAAGTGGAAGGTTTTTTTTTGAAAAAGAAAAATTTTAAATAGCCTCTCCTCAAAAACCACAAAGTTTTCGATAAAAACCAAATAAAAATTTTAGAGTGTCACAGGAGAGTCCGGAAACAATAGCCCGGACACAACAACACTGCCTCTCACCGAACACTCTGACACACTTGGTGGCTCCGCCATCGAAACAACACCGTCAGCCCACACAATAATGGCAGTCATTGCCCCGTGGACAGAACCATTCCTAGCCTACCTAACTAGGCAGGAACTTCCCGAGGAGCAAAACAAAGCCCGCTGCATAGTGCGGTGATCTAAAGCCTACAAAGTCCACGAGGGAGAGCTTTATAAGAAAAGCACAACCGGAGTCCATCAAAGGTGTATCTCCGAAGAGGAAGGGCGAAACCTTCTGGCTGAAATTTATGCCGGACTCGGCGGGCACCACGCCACAGCCCGGGCCCTTGTAAGCAAGGCCTTCCGTACCAGATTTTATTGGCCAACGGCCCGGGCAGACGCTCAGGATTTATTGCAGCGATGCGTCGGTTGCCAATTATTCGCTAATCAAAGCCATATGCCGCCTACCGCCCTACAAACCATACCCATTACCTGGCCTTTTGCGGTCTGGGGGCTTGACATGGTTGGACCCCTTAAAGGAGGAACCGACAAGAAAAAATATCTACTGGTTATGGTGGACAAATTCACCAAATGGATAAAGGCCAAGCCAGTAAAGACGGCCGAATCCGGACCGGTGATAGACTTCATATCCGGGGTTGTACACCGTTACGACGTCCCCCACAGCATCATAACTGACAACGGCACAAACTTTACGGCCGACGAAGTTAAACTCTGGTGCAAAAACATGGGCATCAAGTTCGACTACGCTTCAGTCTATTACCCACAAACTAACGGTCAAGTCGAACGAGCCAACGGTCTTATTGTGAGCGGCATCAAACCCAGACTAGTGCGATCCCTCAAGGAATCAAACACGCACTGGGTAGAGGAGCTTGACTCCGTACTCTGGGGGCTGCGGACCATGCCGAATCGCACTACCGGATTCACACCATTTTTTATGGTATACGGCGCAGAGGCAATTCTGCCCTGCGACATAATACATGACTCACCTCGAGTGCGCATGTACGAAGAAAGAGAAGCCAATCTCGATCGGCAGGACAGCTTGGACGCATTGGAAGAGGAGCGCGACGTGGCAAAAGCTCGTTCTGCATTCTATCAACAACAGGCTCGAAGATATCAAAGCAGAGAAGTACGGGCCAAAACTTACAACGTTGGCAAACTAGTTATACACCCGCCAGACAAGAAAAAGGACAAACTAAAGCCCAAATGGGAGGGTCCCTTCATAATCGACCAAGTACTGACTGGCGGAGCGTACCGTCTGCGAAACACATCGGACAACCGACTCGAGCCGAACCCATGGAACGCAGCACGCCTACGAAGATTCTACGCCTAGCACCGGACGCTGTGTTCGTCTCCTTCCTCTGTCCCCTTTTTATTTTATTTTTCACATTAAGCTGTCTGGCATTTTTCTCCTTCTCCCTCCCCTTTTTTCTTCTCCCAAGCCCTTAGGGGCTTGCTTGCGCATTGTTCGCACATACTTGACACGCCACCCGCGCTCATCATACATGGGGGCTTCTTTATCAGAAGTTTATATTAAACGGGCCTCATGCCCAACACATGCGTGACACTTCTGCATGAACCTTTTATACACCATTATATGCATCGATATGACTTAAGTTTTGGCCAAGCTGTGTTGTCTGGCTCCTGTGCTTACCCATACGTTCCCGTTCGTTCGGCTAGGTGGTAAAGGGAGCACCTCTGCGATTGTTACTGCCGGGTCAGCTGGATGTGTACCTCAGACTGGGTGAAGCCGAAAGCTAGCGTTCTTATGGGAATAATCGGTCGGTGAAATAAAAGATGATTTTTCTTGTTTATTTATCTGCCCCCAGATGCTTTTCTGCTCTTTTTAGCAGTCCAGACATGCACTTTAGGGCATGCCTCCCAGGGAAAGGAACCCCTAACGGAACTATTCTCCCTGGAAGATGTTTCTTATTAACCATGTAATATAACATACCTAGTTGGGCACTTGTCTGCTAAAGCAATTATGACCCCTACACCTTGTCTCCATGCATGCCCCGATTCTTACATAATCGAGAGGGTATTCGGACACACTCCGGACTATAGGGTCCGGAGGTCGAAGCGAAAAGGTCCGCAATGACAAACGATCTACAATCCAACTAGAAGGCATTTTTTATGTCATTTTAAATTACAGAGTCAATCCGACTCGGTATACTCTTCTTCAATACCGTCCAACAGGCGGTCTAATTTATAGTCATGTTGGGAATACTTTGCAGCCAGCTCTACCTGGCCATATACTAAGCTGACAGGGATCTCCTTTCCGTCAGGACCCATAGGGCCGACCTCGGCCATGTGGTTTGGGTCAGCCTTCGTGTACCGAGTCTTCACCATGGCCCAGGCCTCCCTGGCACCTTGACGGCAGGCCGATATCTTCCACAACCAGAAGCGCTGCCGCACTCCCCCCAGCTTCTTTGCAAGCTCCCCAAGGGATGGCCACATAGCCTGGACGACGCCTCGCACTGCCTGCCGAACTCGTTCGTGCAGTTGCAACAACTCGGGAAGAAGGTCCCCCGTTGAACCGGGCATTTCCTCCGCAGGACAACCCGTCAGCAGACCTACAGACATAGCTCTGTCAATCGACTTCTTCGGTGAATTTTTTTCGAGATTTCGCTCAAGCACTTACTAACAATGCCGCGTCGAAGTCGCCAATTCTCCTTTACGGAAGCAGACAGCTGGATATGAACATCCTTTAGTTCCTCGCCCAGCTGGGTATTGGCGTCTTGAAGTTTGTTCTTCTCTTGCCTCACCCTTGTCAGCACGCTCTCGCCAGCCTTTAGTTGGCGTAGGAGTTGTTGCTTGTCTGGATTTACTCCGGCTTCATCTGCATTGTTATCATCAGCATTGCACACATGCCGCACTTCGCAATGGAATTATTTTTGGGAGCATACATTACCTGAGGGGGTCTCCTTGCCAATAGCAGAAACAGCCAGTGCGTCCTCGAGTTGGGCCTTGCACTCCGCCAACTCCTGAGACAGTTGCGTGTTCTTCTCTGTAAGACCCTGCATAACATATGATCCTTAAAACAGTTATCTTAACTATTTCAAGTCTCGGGGGCTACTGACATATATAACTATCAGATTTACTCACCCGTATGTCTTTTACATACTGCTCCGTGGCCCTGGCTAGACCATTTTGAGCGGCATGGAGGTACGCATCTCCTGTATTAAAGGTGTTTAACGCCTCTGGGGGAAAACATGCATCCTGAAGAATAGTCCGGCGATGCCCGTGGTTCATGGCGCTCTCCACCTCTGAATTGGTGGCAGATAGCCCGTCTACATCCTCTATCGGAGGAACGCCCGACGCGCGCCCCGTGCCCGCCTCCACTTCCGGACCCGGCCTTGAAGTCTGGCCGGTGGATATAGTCCGGCGGGCTCTCTTCTTCCTAAGGAGAACATGGGCGTTAGAATGACTTGAGGGCATACACCCTAGGCGTGAAATTCGCATGCCGTACCATTGCACCGGAGTCTCAATCTGGTCCGTGTTGGGGAACGTTGCAGAAAATCAAAAATTTCCTACGGTTTCACCAAGATCCATCTATGAGTTCATCTAAGCAACGAGTCATGGGAGAGAGATTGCATCTACATACCACTTGTAGATCGCGTGCGGAAGCGTTCAAGAGAACGGTGATGATGGAGTCGTACTCATCGTGATTCAAATCACCGATGACCAAGTGTTGAACGGACAGCACCTCCACGTTCAACACACGTACGGTATAGACGACGTCTCCTCCTTCTTGATCCAACAAGGGGGAAGGAGAGGTTGAGGAAGAAGACTCCAGCAGCAGCACGACGGCGTGATGATGGTGGAGAGGCAGTACTCCGACAGGGCTTCGCCAAGCACTCAACGGAGGAGGAGAGGTGTTGGGGAGGGGAGGGGCTGTGCCTTGGATCAGGTGTTCAGCCCTCCCCTCACCCCTCTATTTATAGGGGAAGGGGGAAGGGGGCCGGCCCCCTCTAGATGAGATCTAGAGGGGGGGCGGCGGCCAGGGAGGGGCTTGCCCCCCAAGCAAAGGGAGTGCGCTCCCTTTAGGGTTCCCCCCCCCCCCCCAGCCCTAGGCGCATGGGCCCAAGGGGGGCGCCCAGCCCTTTAGGGGCTGGTTCCCTGCCCCACGCGGCCCATGTGGCCTAGCAAGAGGGGTGGCCCCTCCCGGTGGAACCCCGGAACCCCTCCGGTGGCCCCGGTACAATACCGATGTGCCCCCGAAACTTTCCGGTGTCCGCATGACAACTTCCCATATATAAATCTTTACCTCCGGACCCTTCAAGAACTCCTCGTGACGTCCGGGATCTCATCCGGGACTCCGAAAAACATTCGGTAATCACATACAAGTCTTCCTTATAACCCTAGTGTCACCGAACCTTAAGTGTGTAGACCCTACGGGTTCGGGAGACATGCAGACATGACCGAGACGGCTCTCCGGTCAATAACCAACAGCGGGATCTGGATACCCATGTTGGCTCCCACATGCTCCTCAATGATGTCATCGGATGAACCACGATGTCGAGGATTCAATCAACCCCGTATGCAATTCCCTTTGTCAGACGGTATGTTACTTGCCCGAGACTCGATCGTCGGTATCCCAATACCTCGTTCAGTCTCGTTGCTGGCAAGTCACTTTACTCATACCGTAATGCATGATCCCGTGACCAGACACTTGGTCACCTTGAGCTCATTATGATGATGCACTACCGAGTGGGCCCAGTGATACCTCTCCATCATACGGAGTGACAAATCCCAGTCTCGATCCGTGTCAACCCAACAGACACTTTCGGAGATACCTGTAGTGCACCTTTATAATAACCCAGTTACGTTGTGACGTTTGGTACACCCAAAGCACTCCTACGGTATCCAGGAGTTGCATGATCTCATGGTCTAAGGAAGAGATACTTGACATTGGAAAAGCTCTAGCAAAACAAACTACACGATCTTGTGCTATGCTTAGGATTGGGTCTTGTCCATCACATCATTCTCCTAATGATGTGATCCCGTTATCAACGACATCTAATGTCCATAGTCAGGAAACCATGACTATCTGTTGACCAACGAGCTAGTCAACTAGAGGCTTACTAGGGACGTATTGTGGTCTATGTATTCACACATGTATTACGATTTCCGGATAATACAATTATAGCATGAATAAAAGACAATTATCATGAACAAGGAAATATAATAATAATGCTTTTATTATTGCCTCTAGGGCATATTTCCAACAGTCCGCACTTCTTTTTTGCCCGCCTAGCTTTAGCGGCCCTTGTTGGCTTCCCACCGCAGGCCCGGCACTCCACCTCAAGGATTTTCCCTGCAAAACAAAACACTATTGGTTTACAACATTCAAAATAAGGCATGGATGGATCTCCTTCAAAGTACCAGCACTTCGGTCTCGGCTACCTTTGAGGCTGGAAGTAATCCGGGATAGTCGGCCGTAATGGCCACTAAGGTGTTGTCCTTACTCAATTGATGAAACACCCCATCAATTAACTCCACACATAAGTCCGGATCCTCTTGGGAATCCGGATCGAGGGACCGTTCTGGGTCCTCGGGCTATGGGGGAGGGCTATTGACCTCCTTCACCGTCTGGCGTAGCTCCTGCGTTTATATCACCAGATTGAATACTCAATTATGGGAATTTCGAAAGCTGGTAGATAAGTGAAATTGTTCGCTTACGCAACTTGGAGGATTGTACATGGAGAATCCGCCCTCCGGGTTGGCACGGAGGAATTCCTCTTCTTCTCCCTTGTACAAAGCGGATAAAATTCTTGTTAAAGTGGCGGCTGAATCTGGCCCCTTACGACCGCACCGGGTAGCGTCGTCCTCCCCATTGAAATCGCACATGGGGTGGCCTCTATATTGAAGCGGTTGCACCCCTCGCGTAATGCATATGGCCATGATCTTGATCATGGTCAGTCCGGAATGAGCCAACAACCTTATCCGGCTCATCAGGTAAAGGACGTCCCTGTCAGTTTCCCTCTGAGGGTTCCGCGGGCACCAGCTCAGGCGCTTCTTCAATGGAGCATTATTGAACTCAGGGAGGCCGATCCGTACAGGGTCCGGCAGGGGGACGTCATCTATATAGAACCACTCCGAGGGCCAGTCCTCGGACGTCCTCTTTGGGATACCGGATAGATATTCGGTCCCAGCGATGCGCCATAGTTCGGCTCCACCCACTTGATAAATAGACCCCTCCTGAGAACGGGGCACGAGGCAGAACAACCTCTTCCACAGTGCAAAATGGGCCTCAACGCCCAAAAACAGTTCGTAGAGGGCCACGAAGCCCATGATGTGCAGAATGGAGGCAGGCATGAGGTGTAGTTGGAGGCCGTAGAACTCCAGCAACCCTTGGAGAAACGGATGAATTGGAAATCCGAGTCCTCTTATTAAATAAGGGACTAGGCATACCCTCTCTCCTCGAGAGGGATAGGGGAAACTCTCTGCTTGCTCTCCTCCGCTATAAGTGGTGATCCCGGCTCGAACTGGGACCATATATGCTGGGGGAAGGAGCCCCTTGGATTGAAGCACTACAAGTTCACTATGCGGGACGGAGCATCTCTCCCAATCCCCAGGCTTGGGGCTGGGAGCGCGAGAGGAGGAGCCGCGTCGGCTGTCCATGATGGAATGGATTTTTTGGTCAGAAGTGCTCCGATGAAATCTTGCGAAGGGGAGATGGTGTGGTTCGGATCTAGATCCCCGTCTCTTTTTATAGACGGCTTATTTGATTCGCTAGGGGGGAAAATGCAAAAATACCCTGGCTTTTCGCATTCGTTCGACACGTGGAAAATGGCCTTTATTGGGCGTGGAAGCCAAGGAGCGCAACATTTATCAGAAGCTGGACACTATTCTACAAGTATATGAAGCTGGAGAAGAACCCGCTTTGCAATGCCGAAGACAATTTGTGCGTCGGACTCGTCGTCATTGAAGCCTGGTTCGGGGGCTACTGAGAGAGTCCTGGATTAGGGGGTGTCCGGATGGCCGGACTATGACCTTTGGCCGGACTCCCGGACTATGAAGATACAAGATTGAAGACTTCGTCCAGTGTCAGGATAGGGACTTTCCTTGGCGTGGAAGGCAAGCTTGGTGATACGATATGAAGATCTCCTCCCATTGTAACCGACTCTGTGTAACCCTAGCCCTCTCCGGTGTCTATATAAACCGGAGAGTTTTAGTCCGTAGGACGAACAACAATCATACCATAGGCTAGCTTCTGGGGTTTAGCCTCTCTGATCTCGTGGTAGATCAACTCTTGTAATACCCATACCATCAATATTAATCAAGCAGGAGTAGGGTTTTACCTCCACCGAGAGGGCCTGAACCTGGGTAGAAACATCGTGTCCCTTGTCTCCTATTACCATCCGCCTAGACGCACAGTTCGGGACCCCCTACCCGAGATCTGCCGGTTTTGACACCGACAACGATTTTTACGAAACGTGCTACTGCTATAGCAATGTATTTTCCTTTTATTTTCTTATTTCCTTTTCTGTTTCTATAGCGGGGGTCTAGGAAACGCGCTGCTGCTATATTATCTATAGCGCCTCTTATGGATAGACGCTACTGCTAATCTGCTATGCCTTTCTCCCTTTTTTCCCTTTTTCATTTCTTTTTCTTTACATTTTATTTTTTCCTTTCTCCTTTTTCTATTTCTTTCATTTTCATGTACTTTTCTATTTGTTTTTCATTTTATTTTATTTTCATTAGCAATAGCGCTTTTCCTAGTAAACACGCTGCTACGTAGATCCTAGCAGTAGCGCGGTTTTTGCAAGACCGCAACTATTATGTGTAGCCTATCGGCTTAGTAATGGCAATACTAGTAGTAGCGCTTTTACAAGAACACGCGCTACTACTACATTTTTATCTATAGCGTCCTTATCACGCACGCGCTACTGCTATGTAGCATCAGTGCCCTTTTTTAACGCGCGCTACTGCTAAAGTTCTGTGTATAAGGTTTTCCCTAATAGTGTACCATCTTGCAAAACAAAAAAATCTTAACAAGATGGTGCTTGCTAGGTCAAACTTGTAGTTAGCATTTGTTGTTGGAGGGTTTGGAGTCTTAAGTCCTGTCATCATGTTTTTAGCATCGCCATTGGTGTAACATATTTTTATAGAACGAAGCAAAATGTTTTCACAAGAAGCTCAGCCACATTACCGTCAATAGGCTAGAGCGCGCGCACACACACACACATGCATGCGCGCGCGGAGACACAAATTGCTCCACTAATTTACTCTAAGATTTGACTCCCTGCCTCCATGGCCTACTTATAAAATCGTGCGCATGTTGGAGATGCTCTTATGCTTCGCATGTGGATAAGGAGAAAATGATGGAGAGATAGGGAAGGCGGTGAGGGGATACGGATGGAAACACGTGGCCTTGTGGGTACTTGGTTGAAGCAGGACACTGCATGTTGATGGCAGCTTGATCTAACGGTGCACACGCGGATGAAATCTGTGCATTATCAGCCGGTTGAAATCAAGTCTTTTCCTTTTTCTTTTTAGTTTCAATGCCGAGTTGTGATTGTACTACTGAAAAAAAATATTTGTGCTTGTTTTTTCCAGGCAAGAGAATTTTGCTGGTTCCCTTCGTGCTTTTGTGCATTGTGACTTCGTGTCTTCCGCTGGTTTGCTTTCACCCATCTTTCTCGTCCTTCCCCTCTCAGTCCATTCGTCTTGCCTCCACCGCCCCTCTCAATCTTCACTGCCCCCCTCTCTCTTGTGTGCACACGCACCGCGAGTGGCGGGCCCAAAATAGAATGATGAGTGTGCACACTTAAAAAATTGAGGTCTATTTTAATAGGCTTGGATGGGCCTTGAAAATCAGCGAATCATTACTACATGGTAAAAAAATCCCAAACACACCCGGTACACCCTGTAGGTATGGCACTGCCCACCGTGCACCTCCACCAGCCGTTGCCCAGGAGCGACACCACAATTCCAGTGACCAATGATACATCAGCCTGGGAGGTATACTCCATTTCTGCATTCTCCCCCTTCGCTCGCTTATTGTAAAATCTTGATCTTGATTCCGAATGCGCACAAACCCTAGGTCTTCGCGAGGCACGGTTGAAGTTGGGGGGGGGGAAGAGAGGCAAAAGGTTGATTTATACAGTTTGTACAACTTGCAATTTCTGGTCCACTTTTAGTTTCTGTATGTGGCTATATGGCTATGGAGTGGTTTCGATTGACATCGCGATCTCTTGTGTGAGTAGATTACTGTTGCCTGTGGTTTTCCCCTCGTGAATACTTTGTCATTGATCTTGGCTACGGAACATATGATTATACTTTGTCGTGGAACTTTGCTATAGAACATATGATTCTCTGTGACGATGTGTTTCCATATGCCTCCTGAGGGAGTCCTGGATTAGGGGGTGTCCGGATGGCCAGACTATGACCTTTGGCCAGACTCCTGGACTATGAAGATACAAGATTGAAGACTCCGTCCCGTGTCCGCATAGGGACTTTCCTTGGCGTGGAAGGAAAGCTTGGCGATATGATATGAAGATCTCCTCCCATTGTAACCGACTCTATGTAACCCTAGCCCTCTCCGGTGTCTATATAAGCCGGAGAGTTTTAGTCCGTAGGACGAACAACAATCATACCATAGGCTAGCTTCTAGGGTTTAGCCTCTCTGATCTCGTGGTAGATCCACTCTTGTAATACCCATATCATCAATATTAATCAAGCAGGAGTAGGCTTTTACCTCCACCGAGAGGGCCAAAACCTGGGTAAAAACATCGTGTCCCTTGTATCCTCTTACCATCCGCCTAGACGCACAGTTCGGGACCCCCTACCCGAGATCCGCCGGTTTTGACACCGACATTGGTTCTTTCATTGAGAGTTCCTCTGTGTCGTCGCCTTTAAGCCCGATGGCTTCTTCGATCATCAACCACAACGTGGTTCAGGGTGAGACTTTTCTTCCCGGACAGATCTTCGTATTCTACGGCTTCGCACTGCGGGCCAACTTGTTTGGCCATCTGGAGCAGATCGAAAGCTACGCCCCTGGCCATTAGGTCAGGTTTGGAAGCTTAAACTACACGGCCGACATTCATGGGGACTTGATCTTCGACGGATTCGAGCCAGGGCCGAGCGCGCCGTACTGTCTTGATGGGCACGATCTAGCTCTGCCGCCGGACAGCGCCCAGAGTGCCGCTCAGGAGTCCGCTCCGACCATTAGTTCGGAGCCGACTGCGGTAACCAGGGACGGATGGTTGGACGCCGCCCCGGGAGCCGCAATATCTACGGTGATAGAGCCGAATACCAGCCTAGTCCTTTGCAAGGCCCGTGACTCCAAGGTGTCGGACTCTGTTCCGGACTCTGAATCTCCTGCACCCCTTCCGATAAAACCCGATTGGGCTCCGATCATGGAGTTCACCGCCGCGGACGTCTTTCAGCACTCACCATTTGGCGATATCCTGAACTCCCTAAAGTCTCTCTCTTTGTCAGGAGAGCCCTAGCCATGCTATGGTCAGCAGGGTTGGGATGCGGATGACGAAGAAATTCGAAACCCACCCACCACCCACTTTGTAGCCACTGTTGACGATTTAACCGACATGCTCGACTTTGACTCCGAGGACATCGACGGTATGGATGGCGATGAAGGAGACGACCAAGAACCAGCACCTATAGGGAACTGGAAAGCCACCTCGTCATATGACATATACATGGTGGACACCCCCAAAGCAGGGGAGGGCGAGGAAAAAAACGGAGAATGACCCCTCCAAGAAGCAACCCAAGCGCCAACGTCAGCGGCGCCGCTCTAAATCCCGCCAAAGCAAGAACGGCGAATCTGGCACCAGAGATAACAACACGACGGACAGTGCCAAAGATAACCCCCTCCAGCAGGATTCAGCGCAGGAGGATGAAGGAGCCAGTCCTCATGAGAGAGCGGCCGACAGAGAGGTTGAGGACGACAACTATATGCCTCCCTCCGAAGACGAGGCAAGCCTCGACGACGACGAATTCGTCGTGCCAGACGATCCCATCAAACAAGAGCGTTTCAAACGCAGGCTTATGGCCACAACATGCAGCCTCAAGAAAAAACAGAAGCGGCTTAGAGCTGACCAAGACTTGCTAGCCGACAGATGGACTGAAGTCCTGGCGGCCGAAGAGTATAAACTCGAGCGCCCCTCCAAGAGCTACCCAAAGCGCAGGCTGCTACCCCAACTTGAGGAGGAAGCAACTAAACCTACATCACCAGCGTAAGATGCACCCGATCGGCCACCCCGTGGCCACAACAAAGAGGCCTTCAGGCCCTCAACCCAAGCCGCACGCCGGCACCGCTCAAAACATGCCAGAGTACGGGGAGACGCAACAGACATGCGAGACATATTGGAGAACAAGGCAAGGCAAGCAAGATCGATCTACGGATCGCATGGGCGCCCCGCTTCACGTGACGCCAGCCATCACGCCGGATATGATGAGTACGGCCAGGACGAATACAATAGACCAAGCTCATCCGAGCTGCGTCGTGATATAGCCCAATACAGGGGCGCCGCACACCCCCTATGCTTCACAGACGAAGTAATGGATCATCAAATACCCGAGGGTTTTAAACCCGTAAACATCGAATCATACGACGGCACAACTGATCCCGCGGTATGGATCAAGGACTATCTCCTTCATATCCACATGGCCCGCGGCGATGATCTACACGCCATCAAATACCTCCCGCTCAAGCTTAAAGGACCAGCGCGACATTGGCTTAACAGCCTGCCAGCAGAGTCAATTAGTTGCTGGGAGGACCTGGAATCCGCATTCCTTGACAACTTCTAGGGCACTTATGTGCGACCACCAGACGCCGATGACCTAAGCCACATAATCCAGCAGCCAGAAGAATCGGCCAGACAATTCTGGACACGGTTCCTAACCAAGAAAAATCAAATAGTCGACTGTCCGGACGCCGAGGCCCTTGTAGCCTTCAGGCACAACATCCGAGATGAATGGCTTGCCCAGCACCTAGGACAGGAAAAGCCAAAATCTATGGCAGCCCTCACGACACTCATGACCCGCTTCTGCGCGGGCGAAGACAGCTAGCTAGCTCATAGCAATAACATAACCAAGAGCCCTGGTAATTCGGATACCAAGGACAACAATGGTAGATCACGTTGCAACAAGCATAAATGCCGCATTAAGGGCGACAATACTGAGGATACGGCAGTCAATGCCGGATTCAGAGGCTCTAAACCCGATCAGCGGAAGAAGACATTCAAAAGAAACCCTCTGGGCCCATCCAACTTAGACCGGATACTCGACTGCTCGTGCCAGATACACGGCACCCCCAAACAACCAGCCAATCACACCAACAGGGATTGTTGGGTGTTCAAGCAGGCAGGCAAGTTAAGTGCCAAGGCCAGAGACAAGGGGCTGCGTAGCAATGACGAGGAGGAGCCCCACCCGCCGAACAACAGAGGATAGAAGCGATTCCCCCCGCAAGTGCGGACGGTGAACATGATATACGCAACCCACATCCCCAAGAGGGAGCGGAAGCATGCTCTCAAGGACGTCTATGCGTTGGAGCCAGTCGCCCAAAAGTTCAACCCATGGTCCTCCTGCCTGGTCACGTTTGATTGAGGGGACCACCCCACTAGCATCCGTCACGGCGGATTCGCCGCATTGGTCCTAGACCCAATCATTGACGGATTTCACCTCACCAGAGTCCTCATGGACGGCGGTAGAAGCCTGAACCTGCTTTATCAGGATACAGTGCGAAAAATGGGTATAGATCCCTCAAGGATCAAACCCACAAAGACAACCTTTAAAGGTGTCATACCGGGTGTAGAAGCCAGCTGTACAGGCTCAGTTACACCCGAAGTGGTCTTCGGATCCCCGGATAATTTCCGAAGCGAAGAGTTAATCTTCGACATAGTCCCATGACGCAGTGGCTATCACGCCCTGCTCGGACGAACCGCATTTGCAAAGTTCAATGTGGTGCCGCACTACGCATATGTCAAGCTCAAGATGCCAGGCCCTCGCGGAGTCATCACGGTCAATGGAAACACCGAACGCTCTCTCCGAACGGAGGAGCACACAGCGGCCCTGGCGGCGGAAATACAGAGTAGCCTCTCAAGGCAGCTCTCCAATCCAGGAATCAAACATCCGGACAACGTCAAGCACACCCGAAGCAACCTACAACAGAACCGGCCGGCACGATCCGAGCAAGCATAGCAGTGCGGCCCCAACCCCAGCCCTCGTCAGATGGTGCTATCGGTACCACGCGTACATAATTACGCTTTAAAAATACCATGGGCATAAGGGGAGGGGCACAACTACGGCACGCCCAGAATGCGGCTCAACCGCACTTAGGGGCTCCCTATTTGGCCGTTTTCCTTTTTTATATACTTTTAGGCCCCAATTACTCAGAAGGCCTGTCCGGCAATACACTCGCCGAACACACGATGCAACAGCCAGGGTGAAGACAAGCCGCGTCGAATGTCGAGGTGGCCTCTATAAAGAGTTAAATACCTGTTTTTATTTACAAAACCCGCAGCTTGCCCCTGGAGGGGGACATGTCAAATAATCCCATCTCTTGCTTACCGCACTATTTGTATCGTTTTGCTTTCATAGCAGCCCCTTAATAATAAACAATACATAGCTTCTATCTATTATTGTATCCCTTTTATATATATGTTCAGTCATTATGCAGCCATACACTTTGGTACGACCAATACACCAGGGGCTTAAGCACCCCATAACATGGTGTGAGAAGACCGAACACTCTCATGAGTGCCGCACCCCGAACTTATATCACTATATGCATCGGCTCTGAATCATGTCTTTGGTCAATAGTTGGGTTTGCCCGGCTCCCATGTTTTGGTAACTTACGTTCCGCATTGTTGGCTAAGATAGCACTGGGAGAACTACTGCGATTGTGCCCCAGTTGAGCTGGGTTAACACCTCAGTAGAGAAAGCTAAAACTGACTGTCATGATAGTGCGAGAGACCGGTCGCTGTTCGCAAGGTTTTTTGAGTCCTTAAAGACTTATGCCGCTTAGAGCGAGGAACCAGACTTATCCGGCCTAGGCATGGATAGCGCCCCGAACTCGGTCTTCCGAAAAATTATAGAATTCTATGGCTAAGTGAGAGTGGTAAAGCATTATAAGTTCGACGGCCTGGTTCGTTGTGCTGAGCGCCTCCCTAGATGGACCCAAGAATGGGAACAAGAGCGCTCAGGTTTTTCCCGAACACCCCAGCACTTGTGGCATGGGGGTCGAAGCCGACGACTTGCATCTCTCAGATTTGATAAACGGCCGCACAGTAGGTAATATTTAAATTAACAAGCGTTGCTTAACGCATATGAACAAAGTTTTCAGCGTACAGGATAATAGATGCGAGCCTACTCAAAAATTACATCTTTGGAGCACTCGTCCGCTATACGGCAAGCACCCTTCAGGACGCCCTTATAATACATCTCAGGCATACGATACTCCTTGCCTGGCGGTGGCGCGTCCGTCAAAAGCTTCTCAGCGTCCAGCTTGCCCCAATGCACTTTAGCACGGGAAAGGGCCCGACGGGCACCTTCGATGCAGACGGAGCGCTTGACGACCTCAATCCACGGACACGCATCCACCAGCCGCCGCACCAGACCGAAGTAGCTCCCAGGCATGGCTTCTCTAGGCCACAGCCGAGCTATGAGGCCCTTCATGGACTGTTCGGCCACCTTGTGGAGCTCGACCAGCTACTTCAGCTGGTCACTCAGGGGCACCGGATGTTCGGCCTCAGCATACTGAGACCAGAACACTTTTTCCGTCGAGCTCCCCTCTTCGGCTCGGTAGTATGCGGCGGCATCAGACACACTACGGGGCAGATCGGCGAACGCTCCTGGAGAGCTCCGGATTCGGGTAAGTAGCAGATAATTAACTTTTATATTCTTGCTTTGCATAAAGAATGCCTTACCCGCCGCTATTTTCTTCATCGCCTCGATCTCCTGGAGGGCCTTCTGGGCTTCGGCCTTAGCGTTTTTGGCACTCTCAAGAGCCAAGGCGAGCTCGGACTCTCTTCGGGTCACGCTCCAAACTCTCATGTTTTTCCACGAGAGCCTGGAGCTCTTGCCGCACCTCCGCCACCCGCGCCTCCTGCTTCTCTCGCTCGGCCCGCTCCAAGGCCGCACTATTTTCGGCCTTGGAGATTGCCTCCTTCAGGGTCGCCACCTCAGCTGTGGCCCTTGCAACATTTAAGTTGGTCCTGTCATTATTTGCAACCAAGTATTTCTATATACATTTACATGCGGTATTACATACCCTCCTTGTCCTCGAGCTGCTTCTTGGCATGGCCGAGCTTGTTCTCAGACCGCTCGAGGCTTCCCTTCAATGCATTGACCTTCGCAGTCAGTACGGCAGAGGTCAGCAACGCAGCCTGCATTCCCATATCGACATATTTTTATTAGACTCCTGCATATATCTTTTTAGATCCTCAGCTCGGCTTTTCTTTCCGAACACCGAACCGAGCATCAGGGGCTACTGTCTATGCGGTAACATTTTTATATGTTTTGAATACATACCTCAAACCCTGTTAACAGACTTGTACAGGCTTCTGTCAACCCGCTCTTGGCGGACTGAACCTTTTGAATCACTGCACTCATAATAGTGTGATGTTCCTCGTCGATGGAGGCACCGTTAAGTGCCTCCAGCAAATTGTACGGCGCCTCCGGATGGACGGAGGTCGCCGGCGGCGTAGTCTTGCCCTTCTTATGAAGGCGCCACCTGTCGGACTCTGGAACCGTTGGTGGTTCCGGAGCAGTGTCCGGCCCGGGGCCGGACTTAGATCCCTCCGGGGCCTCGCCCCCTTTGGGCCTAGAATCCGGGAGGTCGCCTTGGGACGCCTCCAGGACCACCTCCTCCTGGTTCGACCCCTTTTGGGACTCCACCTCGGCGTCGTCCGTAGGGAGCGGGGAGGAGGCTGTCGGAAGTGAAGTGCTATTCACATCCGACGAATTCAGGGAGCCGCTCGACGAATCGCTGAGCTGAGCTCTGGGTGGACTGCATAATAAAAAATTCGGCGTCAGAAGCTATCGAACAATAGAGGAGCGCCATGAGTCATTCGGGTAACCGAACACTTACGATTTTGCCAGGGGCTTGACCCTGGATGGCCATTCCTCCTCGCCGTCTTCGGCGTCAGAGGCATAGTCCGGCGGAAGGGTATTTCCCTTCTTGGACCCTCAGGCCTCCCCAGTTGGGGCGACCTTCCTTTTCTTTCCTCCCCCCGTTGGAGGGGGAGAGGCTTCTTCTTCTTGAAGGAAATATGCCCTAGAGGCAATAATAAAGTTATTATTTATTTCCTTATTTCATGATAAATGTTTATTATTCATGCTAGAATTGTATTAACCGGAAACATGATACATGTGTGAATACATAGACAAACATAGTGTCACTGTATGCCTCTACTTGACTAGCTCGTGAATCAAAGATGGTTAAGTTTCCTAGCCATGGACAAAAGAGTTGTCATTTGATTAACGGGATCACATCATTAGGAGAATGATGTGATTGACTTGACCCATTCCGTTAGCTTAGCACACGATCGTTTAGTATGTTGCTACTGCTTTCTTCATGACTTATACATGTTCCTGTGACTATGAGATTATGCAACTCCCGTTTACCAGAGGAACACTTTGTGTGCTACCAAACGTCACAATGTAACTGGGTGATTATAAAGGTGCTCTACAGGTGTCTTCGAAGGTACGTGTTGGGTTGGCATATTTCGAGATTAGGTTTTGTCACTCCGATTGTCGGAGAGGTATCTCTGGGCCCTCTCGGTAATACACATCACTTAAGCCTGGCAAGCATTGCAACTAATGAGGTAGTTGTGGGATGATGTATTACGGAACGAGTAAAGAGACTTGCCGGTAATGAGATTGAAATAGGTATTGGATACCGACGATCGAATCTCGGGCAAGTAACATACCGATGACAAAGGGAACAACCTATGTTGTTATGCGGTTTGACCGATAAAGATCTTCGTAGAACATGTAGGAGCCAATATGAACATCCAGGTTCCACTATTGGTTATTGACCGGAAACAGTTCTAGGTCCTGTCTACATAGTTCTCGAACCCGTAGGGTCCGCACGCTTAAGGTTTCAATGACAGTTATATTATGAGTTTATGAGTTTTGATGTACCGAAGAAGTTCGGAGTCCCGGATGAGATCGGGGACATGACGAGGAGTCTCAAAATGGTCGAGACGTAAAGATCTATATATTGGACGACTATATTCGGAGTTCGGAAAGGTTCCGAGTGATTCGGGTATTTATCGGAGTACCGGAGAGTTACGGGAATTCGTCGGGGAGAAGTATCGGGCCTTATTGGGCCATACAGGAAAGAGAGAGGGGCTGCCTAGGGCAGGCCGCGCGCCCCTCCATGGCCTAGTCCGAATTGGACTAGGGGGAGGGGCCGCACCCCCTCCTTCCTTCCCTTCTCTCTTCCCCTTCCTTGTCTCCTACTCCTACTACATGGAAGGACTCCTAGTTGGACTAGGAAAGGGGGAATCCTACTCCCGGCGGGAGTAGGACTCCCCTAGGGCGCGCCATAGAGAGGGTCGGCCCTCCCCTCCTCCACTCCTTTATATACGGGGGCAGGGGGCACCCCATAGACACACAAGTTGATCTACGGATCGTTCCTTAGCCGTGTGCGGTGCCCCCCTCCACCATATTCCACCTCGGTCATATCATCGCGGAGTTTAGGCGAAGCCCTGCGCCGGTAGAGCATCATCATCGTCACCACGCCATCGTGCTGACAGAACTCATCCCCGAAGCTTTGCTGGATCGATGCCCGGGGATTGTCATCGAGCTGAACGTGTGCTGAACTCGGAGGTGCCGTACGTTCGGTGCTTGGATCGGTCGAATCATGAAGACGTACGACTACATCAACCGCGTTTTCATAACGCTTCCGCTTACGGTCTACGAGAGTACGTGGACTACACTCTCCCCTCTCGTTGCTATGCCATCACCATGATCTTGCGTTTGCGTAGGAAATTTTTTGTAATTACTACGTTCCCCAACAGTGGCATCAGAGCCGGTTTTATGCGTTGATGTTATATGCATGAGTAGAACACAAGTGAGTTGTGGGCGATACAAGTCATACTGCTTACCAGCATGTCATACTTTGGTTCGGCGGTATTGTTGGATGAAGCGGCCCGGACCGACATTACGCGTACGCTTACGCGAGACTGGTTCTACCACCGTGCTTTGCACACAGGTGGCTTGCGGGTGTCAGTTTCTCCAACTTTAGTTGAACCGAGTGTGGCTACGCCCGGTCCTTGCGAAGGTTAAAACAGCACCAACTTGACAAACTATCGTTGTGGTTTTGATGCGTAGGTGAGATTGGTTCTTGCTTAAGCCCGTAGCAGCCACGTAAAATTTGCAACAACAAAGTAGAGGACGTCTAACTTGTTTTTGCAGGGCATGTTGTGATGTGATATGGTCAAGACATGATGCTAAATTTTATTGTATGAGATGATCATGTTTTGTAACCGAGTTATCGGCAACTGGCAGGAGCCATATGGTTGTCGCTTTATTGTATGCAATACAATCGCCCTGTAATGCTTTACTTTATCACTAAGCGGTAGCGATAGTCGTAGAAGCATAAGATTGGCGAGACGACAACGATGCTACGATGGAGATCAAGGTGTCGCGCCGGTGACGATGGTGATCATGACGGTGCTTCGAAGATGGAGATCACAAGCACAAGATGATGATGGCCATATCATATCACTTATATTGATTGCATGTGATGTTTATCTTTTATGCATCTTATCTTGCTTTGATTGACGGTAGCATTTTAAGATGATCTCTCACTAATTATCAAGAAGTGTTCTCCCTGAGTATGCACCGTTGCCAGAGTTCGTCGTGCCCAGACACCACGTGATGATCGGGTGTGATAAGCTCTACGTCCATCTACAACGGGTGCAAGCCAGTTTTGCACACGCGGAATACTCAAGTTAAACTTGACGAGCCTAGCATATGCAGATATGGCCTCGAAACACGGAGACCGAAAGGTCGAGCATGAATCATATAGTAGATATGATCAACATAATGATGTTCACCATTGAAAGCTACTCCATTTCACGTGATGATAGGTTATGGTTTAGTTGATTTGGATCACGTGATCACTTAGTGGATTAGAGGGATGTCTTTCTAAGTGGGAGTTCTTAAGTAATATGATTAATTGAACTTAAATTTATCATGAACTTAGTCCTGGTAGTATTTTGAAAATTATGTTGTAGATCAATAGCTTGCGTTGTTGCTCTCATATGTTTATTTTGATATGTTCCTAGAGAAAATTGTGTTGAAAAATGTTAGTAGCAATGATGCGGATTGGATCCGTGATCTGAGGTTTATCCTCATTGCTGCGCAGAAGAATTATGTCCTTGATGCACCGCTAGGTGACAAACCTATTGCAGGTGCAGATGCAGACGTTATGAACGTTTGGCTAGCTCAATATGATGACTACTTGATAGTTTAGTGCACCATGCTTAACGGCTTAGAATCGGGACTTCAAAGACGTTTTGAACGTCATGGACCATATGAGATGTTCCAGGAGTTGAAGTTAATATTTCAAGCAAATACCCGAATTGAGAGATATGAAGTCTCCAACAAGTTCTATGGCTAAAAGATGGAGGAGAATCGTTCAACTAGTGAGCATGTGCTCAGATTGTCTGGGTACTTCAATCGCTTGAATCAAGTGGGAGTTAATCTTCCAGATAAGATAGTGATTGACAGAATTCTCTATTCACCATCACTAAGTTACTAGAACTTCGTGATGAACTATAGTATGCAAGGGATGACGAAAACAATTCCCAAGCTCTTCGCGATGCAAAAATCGGCGAAGGTAGAAATCAAAGAAAAACATCAAAGTGTTGATGGTGGACAAGATCACTAGTTTCAAGAAAAAGGGCAAAGGGAAGAAGGGGAACTTCAAGAAGAACAGCAAGCAAGTTGCTGCTCAAGTGAAGAAGCCCAAGTCTGGACCTAAGCCTAAGGCTAAGTGATTCTACTTCAAAGGTACTGGTCACTGGAAGTGGAACTACCCCAAGTATTTGGCGGATAAGAAGAATGGCAAAGTGAACATAGGTATATTTGATATACATGCTATTGATGTGTACTTTACTAGTGTTTATAGCAACCCCTTGGTATTTGATACTAGTTCAGTTGCTAAGAGTAGTAACTCGAAACGGGAGTTGCAGAATAAACAGAAACTAGTTGAGGGTGAGGTGACGATGAATGTTGGAAGTAGTTCCAAGATTGATATGATCATCATCGCACACTCCCTATACTTTCGGGATTAGTGTTGAACCTAAATAAATGTTATTTGGCGTTTGCATTCAGCATGAATATGATTTGATCATGTTTATTGCAATACGGTTATTCATGTAAGTTAGAGAATAATTATTGTTCTATTTACATGAATAAAACCTTCTATGGTCATACACCCAATGAAAATGGTTTCTTGGATCTCGATCGTGTGATACACGTATTCATAATATTGAAACCATAATATTGAAACCAAAAGATGTAAAGTCAATAATGATAGTGCAACTTATTTGTGGCACTGCCGTTTAGGTCATATTGGTGTAAAGCGCATGAAGAAACTCCATAAAAGATGGATTTTCAGAATCACTTGGTTATGAATAATTTGATGCTTGCGAACCGTGCCTTTTGGGCAAGATGACTAAAACTCCGTTCTCCGGAACAATGGAACAAGCTACTAACTTATTGGAAATAATACATACCGATGTATGCGATCCAATGAGTGTTGATGCTCGTGGCAAGTATCGTTATTTTCTGACCTTCACAAGATGATTTGAGCAGATATGGGTATATCTACTTGATGAAACATAAGTCTGAAATAGGTGAAAGGTTCAAAGAATTTCAGAGTGAAGTGGAAAAATCATCATAACAAGAAAATAAAGTTTCTGCGATCTGATCGCGGAGACAAATATTTGAGTTACGAGTTTGGTCTTCACTTAAAACAATGTGGAATAGTTTCATAGCTCACGCCACCTGGAACACCACAACGTTATGGTGTGTCCGAACATCGTAACTGCACTTTATTGGATATGGTGCGATCTATGATGTCTCTTACCGATTTACCGCTATCATTTTGGGGTTATGCATTAGAGACAGTTGCATTCAGTTTAAATTGGGCACCATCAAAATCCGTTGAGACGATGCCTTATGAATTGTGGTTTGGCAAGAAACCAAAGTTGTCGTTTCTTAAAGTTTGGAGTTGCGATGCTTATATGAAAAGGTTTCAACCAGATAAGCTCGAACCCAAATCGGAGAAGTGCGTCTTCATAGAATACCCAAAGGAAACTATTGGGTACTCCTTCTATCACAAATCCAAAGGCAAAACATTCGTTGCTTAGAATGGATCCTTTCTAGAGAAGGAGTTTCTCCCGAAAGAAGTGAGTGGGAGGAAAGTAGAACTTGATGAGGTAACTATACCTGCTCCCTTATTTGAAAGTAGTTCATCACAGAAATCTGTTCCTGTGACTACTATACCAATTAGTGAGGAAGTTAATGATGATGATCATGAAACTTCAGATTAAGTTACTACAGAACCTCGTAGGTCTTCCAGAGTAAGATCCGCACCAGAGTGGTACGGTAATCGTGTTCTGGAAGTCATGTACTAGACCATGATGAACCTACGAACTATGAGGAAGCGATGATGAGCCCAGATTCCACGAAATGGCTTGAGGCCATAAAATCTGAGATATGATCCATGTATGAGAACAAAGTATGGACTTTGATTGACTTGCTCGATGATCAGCAAGCCATGTTAAACAAATGGATCTTCAAGAGGAACACGGACACTGATAGTAGTGTTACTATCTACTAAGCTCGACTTGTTGCAAAAGATTTTCAACAAGTTCAAGGTGTTGAATACGATGAGATTTTCTCACTCATATGGAAGCTTAAGTCTGTCTGAATCATGTTAGCAATTGCCACATTTTATGAAATCTGGCAAATGGATGTCAAAACTGCATTCCTTAATGGATTTATTAAAGAAGAGTTGTATATGATGCAACCAGAAAGTTTTTGTCAATCCTAAAGATGCTAACAAAGTGTGCAAGCTCCAGCGATCCATCTATGGACTGGTGCAAGCTTCTCGGAGTTGGAATATACACTTTGATGAGTTGATCAAAGCATATGGTTTTATACATACTTTTGAAGAAGGTTGTATTTACAATAAAGTGAGTGGGAGCACTAGAGTATTTCTGATAAGTATATGTGAATGACATATTGTTGATCGGAAATAATGTACAATTATTCTGCAAAGCATAAAGGAGTGTTTGAAAGGAGTTTTTCAAAGAAAGACCTTGGTGAAGCTGCTTACACATTGAGCATCAAGATCTATAGAGATAGATCAAGACGCTTGATAAGATTTTTCAATGAGTACATACCTTGACAAGATTTTGAAGTAGTTCAAAATGGAACAGTCAAAGAAAGAGTTCTTGCCTGTGTTGCAAGGTGTGAAGTTGAGTAAGACTCAAAAACCCGACCATGGCAGAAAATAGAAAAGAATGAACAGTCATTCCCTATGCCTCAGTCATAGGTTCTATAAAGTATGCTATGTTGTGTACTAGACCTATTGTATATCTTGCTCTGAGTTTGGCAAAGGAATACAATTTTGATCTAAGAGTAGATCACTAGACAGCGGTCAAGAATATCCT
Organism: Triticum aestivum; assembly: GCF_018294505.1. Lineage (NCBI taxonomy): Eukaryota > Viridiplantae > Streptophyta > Magnoliopsida > Poales > Poaceae > Triticum > Triticum aestivum. Next base: position 776,612,288 of record NC_057801.1, read on the forward strand.
TAGTGAGGACTAAGGAGATGTTTCTTGATTATGGAGGTGATAAAAGAGTTCGTTGTAAAAGTTACATCGGTGCAAACTTTTAGACTGATCCAGATGACTCTAAGTCTCAATCTGGATACATATTGAAAGTGGGAGCAATTAGCTAGGGTAGCTCCGTGCAGAGTATTGAAGACATAAGAATATTCGCAAAATACATACGGCTCTGTATGTAACAAACCCGTTGACTAAATTTCTCTCACGAGCAAAACATGATCATACCTTAGTACTCTTTTGGGTGTTAATCACATAGCAATGTGAACTAGATTATTGACTCTAGTAAACCCTTTGGGTGTTGAATCATATGCTGATGTGAACTAGATTATTGAGTCTAGTGCAAGTGGGAGACTGAAGGAAATATGCCCTAGAGGCCATAATAAAGTTATTATTTATTTCCTTATTTCATGATAAATGTTTATTATTCATGCTAGAATTGTATTAACCGGAAACATGATACATGTGTGAATACATAGACAAACATAGTGTCACTAGTATGCCTCTACTTGACTAGCTCGTGAATCAAAGTTTCCTAGCCATGGACAAAAGAGTTGTCATTTGATTAACGGGATCACATCATTAGGAGAATGATGTGATTGACTTGACCCATTCCGTTAGCTTAGCACACGATCGTTTAGTATGTTGCTACTGCTTTCTTCATGACTTATACATGTTCCTGTGACTATGAGATTATGCAACTCCCGTTTACCAGAGGAACACTTTGTGTGATACCAAACGTCACAACGTAACTGGGTGATTATAAAGGTGCTCTACAGGTGTCTCCGAAGGTACATGTTGGGTTGGCATATTTCGAGATTAGGTTTTGTCACTCCGATTGTCGGAGAGGTATCTCTGGGCCCTCTTGGTAATACACATCACTTAAGCCTTGCAAGCATTGCAACTAATGAGTTAGTTCTGGGATGATGTATTACGGAACAAGTAAAGAGACTTGCCGGTAACGAGATTGAACTAGGTATTGGATACCGACGATCGAATCTCGGGCAAGTAACATACCGATGACAAAGGGAACAACATATGTTGTTATGCGGTTTGACCGATAAAGATCTTCGTAGAATATGTAGGAGCCAATATGAACATCCAGGTTCCACTATTGGTTATTGACCGGAAACAGTTCTAGGTCATGTCTACATAGTTATCGATCCCGTAGGGTCCGCACGCTTAAGGTTTCAATGACAGTTATATTATGAGTTTATGAGTTTTGATGTACCAAAGGAGTTCGGAGTCCCGGATGAGATCGGGGACATGACGAGGAGTCTCGAAATGGTCGAGACGTAAAGATCGATATATTGGACGACTATATTCGGAGTTCGGGAAGGTTCCGAGTGATTCGGTTATTTATCGGAGTACCGGAGAGTTACGGGAATTCGCCGGGGAGAAGTATTGGGCCTTATTGGGCCATACGGAAAAGAGAGAGGGGCTGCCTAGGGCAGGCCCCCCCCCATGGCCTAGTCCGAATTGGACTAGGGGGAGGGGCCGCACCCCCTCCTTCCTTCCCTTCTCTCTTCCCCTTCCTTGTCTCCTACTCCTACTACATGGAAGGACTCCTAGTTGGACTAGGAAAGGGGGAATCCTACTCCCGGCGAGAGTAGGACTCCCCTAGGGCGCGCCATAGAGAGGGCCGGCCCTCCCCTCCTCCACTCCTTTATATACGGGGGCAGGGGCACCCCATAGACACACAAGTTGATCTACGGATCGTTCCTTAGCCGTGTGTAGTGCCCCCCTCCACCATATTCCACCTCGGTCATATCGTCGCGGAGTTTAGGCGAAGCCCTGCGCCGGTAGAGCATCATCATCGTCACCACGCTGTCGTGCTGACGAAACTCATCACCGAAGCTTTGCTGGATCGGAGCCCGGGGATTGTCATCGAGCTGAACGTGTGCTGAACTCGGAGGTGTCGTACGTTCGGTGCTTGGATCGGTCGAATCGTGAAGATGTACGACTACATCAACCGCGTTGTCATAACGCTTCCGCTTACGGTCTACGAGGGTACGTGGACTACACTCTCCCCTCTCGTTGCTATGCCATCACCATGATCTTGCGTGTGCGTAGGAAATTTTTTTTAATTACTATGTTCCCCAACAGTGGCATCAGAGCCAGGTTTTATGCGTTGATGTTATATGCACGAGTAGAACACAAGTGAGTTGTGGGCGATACAAGTCATACTGCTTACCAGCATGTCATATTTTGGTTCAGCAGTATTGTTGGATGAAGCGGCGCGGACCGACATGACGCGTACGCTTACGCGAGACTGGTTCTACCGCCGTGCTTTGCACACAGGTGGCTAGCGGGTGTCGGTTTCTCCAACTTTAGTTGAACCGAGTGTGGCTATGCCCGGTCCTTGCGAAGGTTAAAACAGCACCAACTTGACAAACTATCGTTGTGGTTTTGATGCGTAGGTGAGATTGGTTCTTGCTTAAGCCTGTAGCAGCCACATAAAATTTGCAACAACATAGTAGAGGACGTCTAACTTGTTTTTGCAGGGCATGTTGTGATGTGATATGGTCAAGACATGATGCTAAATTTTATTGTATGAGATGATCATGTTTTGTAACCGAGTTATCGGCAACTGGCAGGAGCCATATGGTTGTCGCTTTATTGTATGCAATGCAATCGCCCTGTAATGCTTTACTTTATCACCAAGCGGTAGCGATAGTCGTAGAAGCATAAGATTGGCGAGACGACAACGATGCTACGATGGAGATCAAGGTGTCGCGCCGGTGACGATGGTGATCATGACGGTGCTTCGAAGATGGAGATCACAAGCACAAGATGATGATGGCCATATCATATCACTTATATTGATTGCATGTGATGTTTATCTTTTATGCATCTTATCTTGCTTTGATTGACAGTAGCATTTTAAGATGATCTCTCACTAATTATCAAGAAGTGTTCTCCCTGAGTATGCACAGTTGCCAGAGTTCGTCGTGCTCAGACACCACGTGATGATCGGGTGTGATAAGCTCTACGTCCATCTACAACGGGTGCAAGCCAGTTTTGCACATGCGGAATACTCAAGTTAAACTTGACGAGCCTAGCATATGCAGATATGGCCTCGAAACACGGAGACCGAAAGGTCGAGCGTGAATCATATAGTATATATGATCAACATAATGATGTTCACCACTGAAAGCTACTCCATTTCACGTGATGATCGGTTATGGTTTAGTTGATTTGGATCACGTGATCACTTAGTGGATTAGAGGGATGTCTTTCTAAGTGGGAGTTCTTAAGTAATATGATTAATTGAACTTAAATTTATCATGAACTTAGTCCTGGTAGTATTTTGAAAATTATGTTGTAGATCAATAGCTTGCGTTGTTGCTCTCATATGTTTATTTTGATATGTTCCTAGAGAAAATTGTGTTGAAAAATGTTAGTAGCAATGATGCGGATTGGATCCGTGATCTGAGGTTTATCCTCATTGCTGCGCAGAAGAATTATGTCCTTGATGCACCGCTAGGTGACAAACCTATTGCAGGAGCAGATGCAGACGTTATGAACGTTTGGCTAGCTCAATATGATGACTACTTGATAGTTTAGTGCACCATGCTTAACGGCTTAGAATCGGGACTTCAAAGACGTTTTGAACGTCATGGACCATATGAGATGTTCCAGGAGTTGAAGTTAATATTTCAAGCAAATACCCGAGTTGAGAGATATGAAGTCTCCAACAAGTTCTATGGCTAAAAGATGGAGGAGAATCGCTCAACTAGTGAGCATGTGCTCAGATTGTCTGGGTACTTCAATCGCTTGAATCAAGTGGGAGTTAATCTTCCAGATAAGATAGTGATTGACAGAATTCTCTAGTCACCATCACTAAGTTACTAGAACTTCGTGATGAACTATAGTATGCAAGGGATGACGAAAACAATTCCCAAGCTCTTCGCGATGCAAAAATCGGCGAAGGTAGAAATCAAAGAAAAACATCAAAGTGTTGATGGTGGACAAGATCACTAGTTTCAAGAAAAAGGGCAAAGGGAAGAAGGGGAACTTCAAGAAGAACAGCAAGCAAGTTGCTGCTCAAGTGAAGAAGCCCAAGTCTGGACCTAAGCCTAAGACTAAGTGATTCTACTGCAAAGGGACTGGTCACTGGAAGTGGAACTACCCCAAGTATTTGGCGGATAAGAAGGATGGCAAAGTGAACATAGGTATATTTGATATACATGCTATTGATGTGTACTTTACTAGTGTTTATAGCAACCCCTTGGCATTTGATACTAGTTCAGTTGCTAAGAGTAGTAACTCGAAACGGGAGTTGCAGAATAAACAGAAACTAGTTGAGGGTGAGGTGACGATGAATGTTGGAAGTAGTTCCAAGATTGATATGATCATCATCGCACACTCCCTATACTTTCGGGATTAGTGTTGAACCTAAATAAATGTTATTTGGCATTTGCGTTTAGCATGAATATGATTTGATCATGTTTATTGCAATACGGTTATTCATGTAAGTTAGAGAATAATTATTGTTCTATTTACATGAATAAAACCTTCTATGGTCATACACCCAATGAAAATGGTTTGTTGGATCTCGATCGTGTGATACACATATTCATAATATTGAAACCAAAAGATGTAAAGTTAATAATGATAGTGCAACTTATTTGTGGCACTACCGTTTTGGTCATATTGGTGTAAAGCGCATGAAGAAACTCCATAAAATATGGATTTTCGGAATCACTTGGTTATGAATCATTTGATGCTTGCGAACCGTGCCTTTTGGGCAAGATGACTAAAACTCCGTTCTCCGGAACAATGAAACAAGCTACTAACTTATTGGAAATAATACATACCGATGTATGCGATCCAATGAGTGTTGATGCTCGTGGCAAGTATCGTTATTTTCTGACCTTCACAAGATGATTTGAGCAGATATGGGTATATCTACTTGATGAAATATAAGTCTGAAATAGTTGAAAGGTTCAAAGAATTTCAGAGTGAAGTGGAAAAATCATCATAACAAGAAAATAAAGTTTCTGCGATCTGATCGCGGAGACAAATATTTGAGTTACGAGTTTGGTCTTCAATTAAAACAATGTGGAATAGTTTCACAGCTCACGCCACCTGGAACACCACAACGTTATGGTGTGTCCGAACGTCGTAACCGTACTTTATTGGATATGGTGCGATCTATGATGTCTCTTACCGATTTACCGCTATCATTTTGGGGTTATGCATTAGAGACAGCTGCATTCACTTTAAATTGGGCACCATCAAAATCCGTTGAGACGACGCCTTATGAACTGTGGTTTGGCAAGAAACCAAAGTTGTCGTTTCTTAAAGTTTGGAGTTGCGATGCTTATATGAAAAGGTTTCAACCTGATAAGCTCGAACCCAAATCGGAGAAGTGCGTCTTCATAGAATACCCAAAGGAAACTATTGGGTACTCCTTCTATCACAAATCCAAAGGCAAAACATTCGTTGCTTAGAATGGATCCTTTCTAGAGAAGGAGTTTCTCCCGAAAGAAGTGAGTGGGAGGAAAGTAAAACTTGATGAGGCAACTGTACCTGCTCCCTTATTTGAAAGTAGTTCATCACAGAAATCTGTTCCTGTGACTACTATACCAATTAGTGAGGAAGTTAATGATGATGATCAGGAAACTTTAGATTAAGTTACTACAGAACCTCGTAGGTCTTCCAGAGTAAGATCCGCACCAGAGTGGTACGGTAATCCTGTTCTGGAAGTCATGTACTAGACCATGATGAACCTACGAACTATGAGGAAGCGATGATGAGCCCAGATTCCATGAAATGGCTTGAGGCCATAAAATCTGAGATATGATCCATGTATGAGAACAAAGTATGGACTTTGATTGACTTGCTCGATGATCAGCAAGCCATGTTAAACAAATGGATCTTCAAGAGGAACACGGACACTGATAGTAGTGTTACTATCTACTAAGCTCGACTTGTTGCAAAAGGTTTTCAACAAGTTCAAGGTGTTGAATACAATGAGATTTTCTCACTTATATGGAAGCTTAAGTCTTTCTGAATCATGTTAGCAATTGCCACATTTTATGAAATCTGGCAAATGGATGTCAAAACTGCATTCCTTAATGGATTTATTAAAGAAGAGTTGTATATGATGCAACCAGAAAGTTTGTGTCAATCCTAAAGATGCTAACAAAGTGTGCAAGCTCCAGCGATCCATCTATGGACTGGTGCAAGCATCTCGGAGTTGGAATATACGCTTTGATGAGTTGATCAAAGCATATGGTTTTATACAGACTTTTGAAGAAGCCTGTATTTACAATAAAGTGAGTGGGAGCACTACAGTATTTCTGATAAGAATATGTGAATGACATATTGTTGATCGGAAATAATGTATAATTATTCTGCAAAGCATAAATGAGTGTTTGAAAGGAGTTTTTCAAAGAAAGACCTTGGTGAAGCTGCTTACACATTGAGCATCAAGATCTATAGAGATAGATCAAGATGCTTGATAAGATTTTTCAATGAGTACATACCTTGACAAGATTTTGAAGTAGTTCAAAATGGAACAGTCAAAGAAAGAGTTCTTGCCTTTGTTGCAAGGTGTGAAGTTGAGTAAGACTCAAAAACCCGACCATGGCAGAAAATAGAAAAGAATGAACAGTCATTCCCTATGCCTCAGTCATAGGTTCTATAAAGTATGCTATGTTGTCTACCAGACCTATTGTATACCTTGCTATGAGTTTGGCAAAGGAATACAATTTTGATCTAAGAGTAGATCACTAGACAGCGGTCAAGAATATCCTTAGTGAGGACTAAGGAGATGTTTCTCGATTATGGAGGTGATAAAAGAGTTTGTTGTAAAAGTTACATCGGTGCAAACTTTTACACTGATCCAGATGACTCTAAGTCTCAATCTGGATACATATTGAAAGTGGGAGCAATTAGCTAGAGTAGCTCCGTGCAGAGTATTGAAGACATAAGAATATTCGCAAAATACATACGGCTCTGTATGTAACAGACCCGTTGACTAAATTTCTCTCACGAGCAAAACATGATCATACCTTAGTACTCTTTTGGGTGTTAATCACATAGCAATGTGAACTAGATTATTGGCTCTAGTAAACCCTTTGGGTGTTGATCACATGACGATGTGAACTATGGGTACTAATCACATACAAATGTGAATATTGGTGTTGAATCATATGCTGATGTGAACTAGATTATTGACTCTAGTGCAAGTGGGAGACTGAAGGAAATATGCCCTAGAGGCAATAATAAAGTTATTATTTATTTCCTTATATCATGATAAATGTTTATTATTCATGCTAGAATTGTATTAACCAGAAACATGATACATGTGCGAATACATAGACAAACATAGTGTCACTAGTATGCCTCTACTTGACTAGCTCGTGAATCAAAGATGGTTAAGTTTCCTAGCCATGGACAAAAGAGTTGTCATTTGATTAACGGGATCACATCATTAGGAGAATGATGTGATTGACTTGACCCACTCCGTTAGCTTAGCACACGATCGTTTAGTATGTTGCTACTTTTTTCTTCATGACTTATACATGTTCCTGTGACTGTGTGCTACCAAACGTCACAACATAACTGGGTGATTATAAAGGTGCTCTACAGGTGTCTCCGAAGGTACATGTTGGGTTGGCGTATTTCGAGATTAGGTTTTGTCACTCCAATTGTCGGAGAGGTATCTCTGGGCCCTCTCGGCAATACACATCACTTAAGCCTTGCAAGCATTGCAAATCATGAGTTAGTTGTGGGATGATGTATTACGGAACGAGTAAAGAGACTTGCCGGTAACGAAATTGAACTAGGTATTGGATACCGACGATCGAATCTCGGGCAAGTAACATACCGATGACAAAGGAAACAGCGTATGTTGTTATGCGGTTTGACCGATAAAGATCTTCATAGAATATGTAGGAGCCAATATGAACATCCAGGTTCCACTATTGGTGATTGACCGGAAACAGTTCTAGGTCATGTCTACATAGTTCTCGAACCCGTAGGGTCCGCACGCTTAAGGTTTCAATGACAGTTATATTATGAGTTTATGAGTTTTGATGTACCGAAGGAGTTCGGAGTCCCGGATGAGATCGGGGACATGACGAGGAGTCTCGAAATAGTCGAGACGTAAAGATCGATATATTGGACGACTATATTCGGAGTTCGGGAAGGTTCTGAGTGATTCAGATATTTATCGGAGTACCGGAGAGTTACGGGAATTCGCCGGGGAGAAGTATTGGGCCTTATTGGGCCATACGGGAAAGAGAGAGGGGCTGCCTAGGGCAGGCCGCGCCCCCCCCCCCCCATGGCCTAGTCCGAATTGGACTAGGGGAGGGGCCGCACCCCCTCCTTCCTTCCCTTCTCTCTTCCCCTTCCTTGTCTCCTACTCCTACTACATGGAAGGACTCCTAGTTGGACTAGGAAAGGGGGAATCCTACTCCCGGCGGGAGTAGGACTCCCCTAGGGCGCGCCATAGAGAGGGCCAGCCCTCCCCTCCTCCACTCCTTTATATACGGGGGCAGGGGGCACCCCATAGACACACAAGTTGATCTACGGATCGTTCCTTAGCCGTGTGCGGTGCCCCCCTCCACCATATTCCACCTCGGTGATATTGTCGCGGAGTTTAGGCGAAGCCCTGCGCCGGTAGAGCATCATCATCGTCACCACGCCGTCGTGCTGACGGAACTCATCCCCGAAGCTTTGCTGGATCGGAGCCCGGGGATTGTCATCGAGCTGAACGTGTGCTGAACTCGGAGGTGTCGTACGTTCGGTGCTTGGATCCGTCGAATCATGAAGACGTATGACTACATCAACCGCGTTGTCATAACGCTTCCACTTACGGTCTACGAGGGTACGTGGACTACACTCTCCCCTCTCGTTGCTATGCCATCACCATGATCTTGCGTGTGCGTAGGAAAATTTTTGTAATTACTACGTTCCCCAACACTTCTTCCTCCTCCTCGTCTTCCGAGGCAGAGGGTGCATCCGGGTTGTCGGGCGCTGAATCCGACACCACCAGGCGCCGGGAGCTCTTTCGAGTCCCCGTGGCCTTCTTCTTGGCCTTCTTCTCCGGCACCACGTGAGGTGCCGGAACCAGCAGCCCCATTAATTGGGCGTCCGCTGGATCTTCTGGTAAGGGAGCCGGACAGCTAACCTGTCCGGACTTCTTCAGCCAGTCCTGTCAAAGATAGGGGAGTTTAGATCCCGCATAGAGTTAGACTATGGAAGAAAAGAGTCTCGTAAAGGGTAGAACAACTTACCTCGTTGGCCCGACGCCATGAGCTGAATCCACGTTCTTCGGTAGCGGATGCGGGGGCCTCGGCGCCCTTAAACAGCACCTTCCAGGCGTCTTCGTACATAGTATCAAAGAGCCCGCTCAAGGCTTGGTGCTGTGCCGGATCGAACTCCCACAATTTGAAGGCTCGTTGTTGGCATGGGAGGATCCGGCGGATAAGCATGACCTGGAGTACATTGACGAGCTTGAGGTTCTTGTTGACCAGCTTTTTGACGCAGGTTTGAAGTCCGGTCAGCTCTTTCGAATCTCCCCATGTTAAGCCCGTCTCTTTCCAGGAGGATAGTCGTGTGGGAAAGCCAGATCGGAATTTGGGGGCCGCTCCCAGTTGAGGTCGTGTGGCTCGGTGATGTAGAACCACCCCGATTGCCATCCTTTTATTGTCTCCAGGAAGGAGCCTTTGAGCCATAGGACGTTGGCCATCTGGCCCATCATGGCACCTCTGCACTCCGCTTGACGGCCGCTCACCACTTTTGGCTTGACATTAAAAGTCTTCAGCCATAAGCCGAAGTGGGGCTGGATGCAGAGGAAGGCCTCACACACGACGATGAACGCCGAGATGTTGAGGATAAAATTCGAGGCCAGATCTTGGAAGTCCAGGCCGTAGTAGAACATGAGCCCCCGGACAAACGGGTGAAGAGGAAAACCCAGTCCGCGGAGGAAATGGGGAAGAAAAACAACCCTCTCATGGGGCCTGGGAGTGGGGATGAGTTTCCCTGCATCTGGAAGCCGGCGCGTGATGTCGTCAGACAAGTATCCGGTCGTCCTCAACTTTTTGATTTGCCCCTCCGTGACGGAGGAGGCCATCCATCTACCTCCCACTCTGGACATGATTGGAGTAGGTTGAGGTGGGAAATGCGGGCTTGGGCGTTGGAGCTCGAGTGCGCAGGGACGAATAAGAAAAGGAGGAAGAAGGCGTGAACGGTAAGGGCGGATTCTTATCCCCTTATATGGGCGGCCAAAACTACGAGCCCCCACCGGCCTAATAAAACTCGCTTATCTCCCAAGCGCCACGGTTAATGGCGCGGTTGGGTTACCCACGCCCATATTGATGAGAATCCCGGAATAAGGGGACATGATCTCTGCATCGACAAGACGTGCCAAGGAAACTGCCTCGCTAAAACACGCTGAGGTGGAACAGTAAAACGAATAAAAGCCTGGCCGTGGCATAAGGTCACGCTATGGAATACGCCAGCAGATTAGATTGGTGCAAATGTTATTCTCTCTATGGTGGCATGTGGAACTTATTTTGCAGAGCCGGACACTATCCTGGTGTTCAACATCTTCTATGAAGTATTCGGAGGAGGAACCCGCCTTGCAATGCCGAAGACAATTTGCGCGCCGGACTCCTCGTCATTGAAGCCTGGTTCAGGGGCTACTGAGGGAGTCCTGGATTAGGGGGTGTCCGGATGGCCGGACTATGACCTTTGGCCGGACTCCCGGACTATGAAGATACAAGATTGAAGACTCTGTCCCGTGTCTGGATGGGACTTTCCTTGGCGTGGAAGGCAGGCTTGGCGATATGATATGAAGATCTCCTCCCATTGTAACCGACTCTGTGTAATCCTAGCCCTCTCCGGTGTCTATATAAACCAGAGAGTTTTAGTCCATAGGACGAACAACAATCATACCATAGGCTAGCTTCTAGGGTTTAGCCTCTCTGATCTCGTGGTAGATCCACTCTTGTAATACCCATATCATCAATATTAATCAAGTAGGAGTAGGGTTTTACCTCCACCGAGAGGGCCCGAACCTGGGTAAAAACATCGTGTCCCTTGTCTCCTGTTACCATCCGCCTAGACGCACAGTTCGGGACCCCCTACCCGAGATCCGCCGGTTTTGACACCGACACCTCCCATTCATATATCATAAATGATTGCATTGATCCAACCATAGTTTATTGTCACTGCACTCTCTTTCTCAGGAGCCTCGACCTTGTTCGTGTTTGTTTGGCTGCTAGCACTATCCCAATAAAATAGTTAGAGGCTATACAAAGGGAATATAGAGGGCAGTGCATCCTTTATAAGTGTCGATCATATGGTTATGCAGAGGAAGGTTGGTGAGCACATTAGCTACCCATCCAGTAATTATGTGCCGAAGTACTAGATCTAGTTCATACACGAAGCGTTAGTTTCAGTGGCAGGTGGCTTTCAAGGTTGCAGATGACATGCCACTGCATTGATTTTATCGATAAAGGGTGAATTTTATTAGCTCAAAATAGAGCATCAAGGGGATACAAACACAATGAGCACACAACCGGCCTCTGCATAGCTAGGATGCACACTACCAACACCAATGCGCACACACAAAAATTAGACATGCAGCTAGCAAAGTCAAACAAGACCGAAGGTATGCCATGATGGAGTAAAAAGGAGAAACTCCAAAGCGATAAAAATAATGATAAAAATCCACAACAGCAACCACATCCGCACCACTCATCTCTTGACATCACGAGTACAACGAGAAGGATTCTTCAACAGCGACGCCTTCAGGAAGGAAATGAAGCTCAGGCACCATCGTCGCCAGATCCAACCATCTAAGGCCAGATCGTGGGTTTTCACCCAGAAGAACAAGTCTAAGCAAATCCAAGCAATGCCTTCAACAAGGTAACAACATAAGAAACATCGTCATTGCCAGATATAACCAATAACAGCCAGACCTTTGGGTTTTCTCCCTGGAGCTCTAGCCTGGTGCTTGAGAAGCACAACCAAGTTGAAGTCATCATATGATATCATCAGCACTTTACTCGATCCCAGTAGCTACATGCATAGCATGGTCTTGATGTGACGTGTCACCCAAGTGAAAACCACGCTCTCGCAGTAGCAAACAGTCAAGTCGCGACAAAATCGGTCGCCACCAACAGCAAAGGGCACCGTCACACTTCGCAAGAGAGGAAAGAGGACGGTCCTGGGCACCTGCAAATCCCTCAAATTAGGACATTTGCAGCCCCGCACCATCGTCATGCTCAGTCGTCCTCGTCCATGGTGGCAGAATCACACAACAAAACAAATGTTATGACGTGAATATTGGGTAACTGCTCGACACCCTAAGGGGGTGCGGCTATCTCATTATATGTAAGTACCAAAGGGTACAAATACAAGGTATATAAATAAGTCTATGTATAAACAAGTCTATGTATACATATACAGTCTAACACCCTCCCTCAATCTTAACTGTGGCCTGAAGTACAAACTAAGTTAAGATTGCGCCTGCAGCCTACAAACTATGGTTGTGGAAGAGGCTTCATGAAGATGTCAGCAAGTTGATCCTTTGACGAGATGAACTTGATGCTAAGTATCTTCTGTGCAACACGCTCTCAAACTAAGTGATAGTTAACCTCAATATGTTTCGTTCGAGCATGAAACACCGGATTCGATGACAGATATGTAGCACCAATGTTATCACACCAAAGCACTGGAGGATGAGGTGAAGAGACTCTCAACTCTCTCAACAAAGACTGAACCAAAATGATCTCCGTCGTCGCATCAACAACTGCTTCGTACTCAGCTTCCGTACTGCTGCAAGACACTGTAGCCTGCTTGCGAGCATTCCAGGCGATCAAGTTAGAACCAAGGAACACTGCATATCCCCCCGTGGATCACCGGTCGTCAGGACTACCAGCCCAGTCTGCATCTGAAAAAGCTGAGATCTCACAAGATGGCGCGGGTTGCAGAAGCAAACCATGAGAAGAAGTGAGGCAGACATAACGAAGGATACGCTTCACGGCTGACCAATGAGATGTACTGGGTGCATGGAGAAATTGGCAGACATGATTGACTACATAAGAGACGTCTGGTCTGGTGATAGTAAGATACTAGAGACCACCAAAAAGAATGCGGTACTCAGTAGCATCATCAGATGAGAGAGGATCTCCATCAAGAGCAGATAACCGATCAGTGGCCGACATCGGAGTACTGGCAGGTTTACACTTCAGCATTCCAGCACGACGCAACAAGTCTAGAGAGTACTTCTCTTGAGTAAGAGTTAACCCAGCAGCAGACCGTGAAACCTCTAGACCATGGAAGAAGTGCAGAGCACCTAGATCTTTGACAAGAAAATCACCACTCAAGGCAGCCATAAGACGATCTGCAGCAGCATCTAAGGAACTGATGAGGATGATATCATCAACATAAACCAGCAAATACATCGTAACCTCAGGACGCTGAAGAAGAAACAGGGACGTGTCAGCAGTGGAGGGAATAAACCCAAGCGCCCGAAGAATAGAGCCGAGGCGTGCATGCCATGCACGGGGAGCCTGCTTGAGCCCATAGAGCGCCTTAACAAGACGACAGAGATGGTGAGGACGTGCCAGATCCACAAACCCTGGCAGCTGATGCATATAAACCTCCTCCTCCACGACTCCATGCAAGAAAGCATTCTGCACATCAAGCTGACAAAGGAACCATCCTCGAGTAACAGCCAAATACAATAGCAAGCGAATGGTAGTGGGCTTGATAACCGGACAGAACGTGTTTTCATAATCAAGACCATATCTTTGTTTGAAACCCTTGGCAACGAGTCATGCCTTGTAGCGCTCAATAGAACCATCAGCATGTCTCTTGACTTTAAAAACCCACTTGGAATCAATAATGTTAACACCAAACTGTGGGGAACAAGTGAAGGAAATATGCCCTAGAGGCAATAATAAAGTTATTATTTATTTCCTCATATCATGATAAATTTTTTCATGCTAGAATTGTATTAACCGGAAACATGATACATGTGTGAATACATAGACAAACATAGTGTCACCAGTATGCCTCTACTTGACTAGCTCGTGAATCAAAGATGGTTAAGTTTCCTAGCCATGGACAAAAGAGTTGTCATTTGATTAACGGGATCACATCATTAGGAGAATGATTTGATTGACATGACCGATTCCGTTAGCCTAGCACTTGATCATTTAGTATGTTGCTATTGCTTTCTTCATGACTTATACAAAGTTCCTGCAACTATGAGATTGTGCAACTCACGTTTACCAGAAGAACACTTTGTGTGCTACCAAACATCACAACGTAACTGGGTGATTATAAAGGTGCTCTATAGGTGTTTCCGAAGGTGCATGTTGGGTTGGCATAATTCAAGATTAGGTTTTGTCACTCCGATTGTCGGAGAGGTATCTCTGGGCCTTCTCGGTAATACTCATCACCTAAGCCTTGCAAGCATTGTAACTAATGAGTTAGTTATAAGATGATGTGTTACAGAACGAGTAAAGAGACTTGCCGGTAACGAGATTGAACTAGGTATTGGATACCGACGATCAAATCTCCGGCAAGTAACATACCGATGACAAAGGGAACAACGTATGTTGTTATGCAGTTTGACCGATAAAGATCTTCGTAGAATATGTAGGAACCAATATGGGCATCCAGGTTCCGCTATAGGTTATTGACCGAGAATAGTTCTAGGTCATGTCTACATAGTTCTCGAACCCATAGGGTCCGCACGCTTAATGTTACGATGACAGTTTTATTATGAGTTTACAAGTTTTGATGTACCGAAGTTTGTTCGGAGTCCCGGATGTGATCACAGACATGACAAGGAGTCTCGAAATGGTCGAGACATAAAGATTGATATATTGGACGACTACATTCGGACACCGGAAGTGTTCCAGGTGATTTCGGAGAGAACCAGAGTGCCGGAGGGTTACCGGAACCCCCCCCCCCCCCCCCCCCGGAGAGTTAATGGGCCACATGGGCCTTAGTGGGAAGAGAGAGGGGCGGCCAGGAGGGGCCGCGCGCCCCCTCTCCCTCTGGTCCGATTTGGACTAGGAGGGCGGGCGGCGCCCCCCTCTTTCCTTCCCCTCCTCTCCCCCTTCCTTCCCCTCCTAGTAGGAGTAGGAAAGGATGAGTCCTACTCCTACTAGGAGGAGGACTCCTCCTCCTGGCGCGCCCAACAAGGGCCGGCCGGCCTCCCCCCTCCCTCCTTTATATACGGGGGCAGGGGGCACCCCAAAGACACACAAGTTGATCTACGGATCGTTCCTTAGCCGTGTGCGGTGCTCCCCTCCACCATATTCCACCTCGGTCATATCGTCGCGGAGTTTAGGCGAAGCCCTGCACCGGTAAAACATCATCATCGTCACCACGCCGTCGTGCTGACGGAACTCATCCCCGAAGCTTTGCTGGATCGGAGCCCGGGGATCGTCATCGAGCTGAACATGTGCTGAACTCGGAGGTGCCATACGTTCGGTGCTTGGATCGGTCGGATCGTGAAGACGTACGACTACATCAACCGCGTTGTCATAACGCTTCCGCTTGCGGTCTACGAGGGTACATGGACGGACACTCTCCCCTCTCATTGCTATGCCATCACCATGATCTTGCGTGTGCGTAGGAAATTTTTTGAAATTACTACATTCTCCAACAGTGGCATCCGAGCCTGGTTTTATGCGTAGATGTCATATGCACGAGTAGAACACAAGTGAGTTGTGGGCGATACAAGTCATACTGCTTACCATAATGTCATACTTTGGTTCGGCGGTATTGTGAGATGAAGCGGCCCGGACCGACATTACGCGTACGCTTACGCGAGACTGGTTTCACCGCTACGAGCTCTCGTTGCTTAAAGGTGACCGGCGGGTGTCTGTCTCTCTCACTTTAGCTGAATCGAGTGTGGCTACGCCCGGTCCTTGCGAAGGTTAAAACAGCACCAACTTGACAAACTATCATTGTGGTTTTTGATGCGTAGGTAAGAACGATTCTTACTAAGCCCGTAGCAGCCACGTAAAATTTGCAACAACAAAGTAGAGGACGTCTAACTTGTTTTTGCAGGGCATGTTGTGATGTGATATGGTCAATACGTGATGCTATATTTTATTGTATGAGATGATCATGTTTTGTAACCGAAGTTATCGGCAACTGGCAGGAGCCATATGGTTGTCGCTTTATTGTATGAAATGCAAACGCCCTGTAATTGCTTTACTTTATCACTAAGCGGTAGCGATAGTCGTAGAAGCAATAGTTGGCGAGACGAAAACGATGCTACGATGAAGATCAAGGTGTCGCGCCGGTGACGATGGTGATCATGACGATGCTTCGGAGATGGAGATCACAAGCACAAGATGATGATGACCATATCATATCACTTATATTGATTGCATGTGATGTTTATCCTTTATGCATCTTATCTTGCTTTGATTGACGGTAGCATTTTAAGATGATCTCTTGCTAAAATTATCAAGAAGTGTTCTCCCTGAGTATGCACAGTTGCCAAAGTTCGTCGTGCCCAGACACCACGTGATGATCGGGTGTGATAAGCTCTACGTCCATCTACAACGGGTGCAAGACAGTTTTGCACACGCGGAATACTCAGGTTAAACTTGACGAGCCTAGCAAATACAGATATGGCCTCGGAACACGGAGACCGAAAGGTCGAGCGTGAATCATATAGTAGATATCATCAACATAGTGATGTTCACCATTGAAAACTACTCCATCTCACATGATGATCGGTTATGGTTTAGTTGATTCAGATCACGTGATCACTTAGATGACTAGAGAGATGTCTGTCTAAGTGGGAGTTCTTAAGTAATATGATTAATTGAACCTAAATTTATCATGAACTTAGTACCTGATAGTATTTTGCTTGTCTATGTTTGTTTGTAGATAGATGGCTCGTGCTGTTGTTCCGTTGAATTTTAATGCATTCCTTGAGAAAGCAAAGTTGAAAGATGATGGTAGCAATTACACGGACTGGGTCCGTAACCTGAGGATTATCCTCATTGCTTCACAGAAAAGTTACGTCCTGGAAGCACCGCTGAGTGCCAGGCCTGCTACTGATGCAACTGACGACGTTAAGAACGTCTGGCAGAGCAAAGCTGATGACTACTCTATAGTTCAGTGTGCCACGCTTTACGGCTTAGAACCGGGTCTTCAACGACGTTTTGAACGTCATGGAGCATATGAGGTGTTCCAGGAGTTGAAGTTAATATTTCAAGCAAATCCCCGGATTGAGAGATATGAAGTCTCCAATAAGTTCTACAGCTGCAAGATGGAGGAGAATAGTTCTGTTAGTGAGCATATACTCAAAATGTCTGGGTATAATAATCACTTGATTCAACTGGGAGTTAATCTTCCGGATGATAGCGTCATTGACAGAATTCTCCAATCACTGCCACAAAGCTACAAGAGCTTTGTGATGAACTATAATATGCAAGGGATGAACAAGACTATTCCCAAGCTCTTCGCAATGCTAAAAGCTGCGGAGGTAGAAATCAAGAAGGAGCATCAAGTGTTGATGGTCAACAAGACCACTAGTTTCAAGAAAAAGGGCAAAGGGAAGAAGAAGGGGAACTTCAAGAAGAATAGCAAGCAAGTTGCTGCTCAAGAGAAGAAACCCAAGTCTGGACCTAAGCCTAAAACTGAGTGCTTCTACTGCAAGCAGACTGGTCACTGGAAGCGGAACTGCCCCAAGTATTTGGCGGATAAGAAGGATGGCAAAGTGAACAAAGGTATATGTGATATACATGTTATTGATGTGTACCTAACTAGAGCTCATAGTAGCACCTGGGTATTTGATACTGGTTCTATTGCTAATATTTGCAACTCGAAACAGGGACTACGGAATAAGCGAGCACTGGCCAAGCACGAGGTGACGATGCGCGTAGGAAACGGTTCCAAAGTCGATGTGATCGCGGTCGGCACGCTACCTCTACATCTACCTTCGGGATTAGTTTTAGACCTGAATAATTGTTATTTGGTGCCAGCGTTGAGCATGAACATTATATCTGGATCTTGTTTGATGCGAGACGGTTATTCATTTAAATCAGAGAATAATGGTTGTTCTATTTATATGAGTAATATCTTTTATGGTCATGCACCCTTGAAGAGTGGTCTATTTTTATTAAATCTCGATAGTAGTGATACACATATTCATAGTGTTGAAACCAAAAGATGCAGAGTTAATAATCATAGTGCAACTTATTTGTGGCACTGCCGTTTGGGTCATATCGGTGTAAAGCGCATGAAGAAACTTCATACTGATGGACTTTTGGAATCACTTGATTATGAATCACTTGGTACTTGCGAACCGTGCCTTATGGGCAAGATGACTAAAACGCCATTCTCCGGAACTATGGAGCGAGCAACTGATTTGTTGGAAATCATACATACTGATGTTTGTGGCCCAATGAATGTTGAGGCTCGTGGCGGGTATCGTTATTTTCTCACCTTCACTGATGATTTGAGCAGATATGGGTATATCTACTTGATGAAACACAAGTCTGAAACATTTGAAAAGTTCAAAGAATTTCAGAGTGAAGTGGAAAATCATCGTAACAAGAAAATAAAGTTTCTACGATCTGATCGTGGAGGAGAATATTTGAGTTATGAGTCTGGCCTACACTTGAGGCAATGTGGAATAGTTTCGCAGCTCACGCCACCTGGAACACCACAACGAAATGGTGTGTCTGAACGTCGTAATCGTACTTTACTAGATATGGTACGATCTATGATGTCTCTTACTGATTTACCGCTATCATTTTGGGGTTATGCTTTAGAGACGGCCGCATTCACGTTAACTAGGGCACCATCAAAATCCGTTGAGACGACGCCTTATGAACTGTGGTTTGGCAAGAAACCAAAGTTGTCGTTTCTTAAAGTTTGGGGCTGCGATGCTTATGTGAAGAAACTTCAACCAGATAAGCTCGAACCTAAATCAGAGAAATGTGTCTTCATAGGATACCCAAAAGAGACTATTGGGTACACCTTCTATCACAAATCCGAAGGCAAGACATTCGTTGCTAAGGATGGATCCTTTCTAGAGAAGGAGTTTCTCTCGAAAGAAGTGAGTGGGAGGAAAGTAGAACTTGATGAGATAACTGTATCTACTCCCTTATTGGAAAGTAGTTCATCACGAGAACCGGTTCCTGTGACAACTACACCAATTAGTGAGGAAGCTAATGATAATGATCATGAAACTTCAGATCCAGTTTCTACTGAACCTCGTAGGTCTACCAGAGTAAGATCCACACCAGAGTGGTACGGTAATCCTATTCTGGAAGTCATGTTACTTGACCATGATGAACCTACGAACTATGAGGAAGCGATGATGAGCCCAGATTCCACAAAATGGCTAGAAGCCATGAAATCTGAGATGGGATCCATGTATGAAAACAAAGTATGGACTTTGGTTGACTTGCCTGATGATCGGCAAGCCATTGAAAATAAATGGATCTTTAAGAAGAAGACTGACGCTGATGGTAATATAATTGTCTATAAAGCTCGACTTGTTGCAAAAGGTTTTCGACAAGTTCAAGGGGTTGACTACGATGAGACTTTCTCACCCGTAGCGATGCTTAAGTCCGTCCGAATCATGTTAGCTATTGCTGCATTTCATGATTATGAAATTTGGCAAATGGATGTCAAGACTGCATTCTTGAATGGATTTCTAGAAGAAGAGTTGTATATGATGCAGCTGGAAGGTTTTGTTGATCCAAAAGGTGCTGACAAAGTGTGCAAGCTCCAGCGTTCCATTTATGGACTGGTGCAAGCATCTCGGAGTTGGAATAAACACTTTGATAGTGTGATCAAAGCATATGGTTTTATACAGACTTTTGGAGAAGCCTGTATTTACAAGAAAGTGAGTGGGAGCTCTGTAGCATTTCTAATTTTATATGTAGATGACATATTATTGATTGGAAATGATATAGAATTTCTGGATAGAGTAAAAGGATACTTGAATGAAAGTTTTTCAATGAAAGACCTCGGTGAAGCTGCTTACACATTGGGCATCAAAATCTATAGAGATAGATCAAGACGCTTAATGGGACTTTCACAAAGCACATACCTTGACAAAATTTTGAAAAAGTTCAAAATGGATCAGGCAAAGAAAGGATTCTTTCCTGTGCTACAAGGTGTGAAGTTGAGTCAAACTCAATGCCCGACCACAGCAGAAGATAGAGAGAAAATGATAAATGTTCCCTATGCTTCAGCCATAGGCTCTATCATGTATGCAATGACGTGTACCAGACCTGACATATGCTTAGCAATAAGCTTGGCAGGAAGGTACCAAAGTAATCCAGGAGTGGATCACTGGACAGCGGTCAAGAACATCCTGAAATACCTGAAAAGGACTAAGGATATGTTTCTCGTATATGGAGGTGACAAAGAGCTAGTCGTAAAAGGTTACGTCTATGCAAGCTTTGACACTGATCCGGACGATTCTAAATCGCAAACCGGATACGTGTTTTTATTAAACGGTGGAGCTGTAAGTTGGTGCAGTTCTAAACAAAGCGTCGTAGCGGGATCTACATGTGAAGGCGGAGTACATAGCTGCTTCGGAAGCAGCAAATGAAGGAGTCTGGATGAAGGAGTTCATTTCAGATCTAGGTGTCATACCTAGTGCATCGGGACCAACGAAGATCTTCTGTGACAATACTGGTGCAATTGCCTTGGCAAAGGAATCCAGATTTCACAAGAGGACCAGGACTGCAAGAGACGCTTCAATTCCATTCGGGACCAAGTCCAAGTGGGAGACATAGAGATTTGCAAGATACATACGGATCTGAATATTGCATACCCGTTGACTAAGCCTCTCTCACGAGCAAAACATGATCAGCACCAAGACTCCATGTGTGTAAGAATCATTACTATGTAATCTAGATTATTGACTCTAGTGCAAGTGGGAGACTGAAGGAAATATGCCCTAGAGGCAATAATAAAGTTATTATTTATTTCCTCATATCATGATAAATGTTTTCATGCTAGAATTGTATTAACCGAAAACATGATACATGTGTGAATACATAGACAAACATAGTGTCACTAGTATGCCTCTACTTGACTAGCTCGTGAATCAAAGATGGTTAAGTTTCCTAGCCATGGACAAAAGAGTTGTCATTTGATTAACGGGATCACATCATTAGGAGAATGATGTGATTGACATGACCCATTCCGTTAGCCTAGCACTTGATCGTTTAGTATGTTCCTATTGCTTTCTTCATGACTTATACAAAGTTCCTGCAACTATGAGATTGTGCAACTCACGTTTACCGGAAGAACACTTTGTGTGCTACCAAACGTCACAACGTAACTGGGTCATTATAAAGGTGCTCTACAGGTGTTTCCGAAGGTGCATGTTGGGTTGGCATAATTCGAGATTAGGTTTTGTCACTCCGATTGTCGAAGAGGTATCTCTGGGCCCTCTCGGTAATACTCATCACCTAAGCCTTGCAAGCATTGTAACTAATGAGTTAGTTATAAGATGATGTGTTACAGAACGAGTAAAGAGACTTGCCGGTAACGATATTGAATTAAGTATTGGATACCGACGATCAAATCTCGGGCAAGTAACATACCAATGACAAAGGGAACAACGTATGTTGTTATGCGGTTTGACCGATAAAGATCTTCGTAGAATATGTAGGAACCAATATGGGCATCCAGGTTCCGCTATTGGTTATTGACTGAGAATAGTTCTAGGTCATGTCTACATAGTTCTCGAACCAGTAGGGTCCGCACGCTTAACATTACGATGACAGTTTTATTATGAGTTTACAAGTTTTGATGTACTGAAGTTTGTTCGGAGTCCCGGATGTGATCACGGACATGACGAGGAGTCTCGAAATGGTCGAGACATAAAGATTGATATATTGGACGACTACATTCGGACACCGGAAGTGTTCCGGGTGATTTTGGAGAAAACCGGAGTGCCGGAGGGTTACCGGAACCCCCCCCCCCCCCCCGGAGAGTTAATGGGCCACATGGGCCTTAGTGGGAAGAGAGAGGGGCGGCCAGGAGGGGCCGCGCGCCCCCTCTCCCTCTGGTCCGAATTGGACTAGGAGGGGTGGCGGCGCCCCCCTCTTTCCTTCCCCTCCTCTCCCCCTTCCTTCCCCTCCTAGTAGGAGTAGGAAAGGAGGAGTCCTACTCCTACTAGGAGGAGGACTCCTCCTCCTGGCGCGCCCAACAAGGGCCGGCCGGCCTCCCCCTCCCTCCTTTATATACGGGGGCAGGGGGCACCCCAAAGACACACAAGTTGATCTATGGATCATTCCTTAGCCGTGTGCAGTGCCCCCCTCCACCATATTCCACCTCACTCATATCGTCGCGGAGTTTAGGCGAAGCCCTGCGCCGGTAAAACATCATCATCGTCACCACGCCGTCATGCTGACGGAACTCATCCCTGAAGCTTTGCTGGATCGGAGCCCGGGGATCGTCATCGAGCTGAACGTGTGCTGAACTCAGAGGTGTTGTACGTTCGGTGCTTGGATCGGTCGGATCGTGAAGACGTACGACTACATCAACCGCGTTGTCATAACGCTTCCGCTTACGGTCTACGAGGGTACATGGACAGACACTCTCCCCTCTCATTGCTATGCCATCACCATGATCTTGCGTGTGCGTAGGAAATTTTTTGAAATTACTACGTTCTCCAACAACAAGGTGCCAAGTGTCATTCTGAAGCAAAGCCTGAAACTCTTGTTCCATCGCTACACGCTAATGAGGAATAGCGAGTACAGCCTGAAAATGATGAGGCTCAGCAGTGGGATCCACAGTAATGTGAGCCATGCAGGCAGCGAGCCATGCGACAGTCCCGTCAGTGCGCTGCTTTGGCTGGAAACCCCGTTCTGGCTGCGTGTGCGAGGACGGAGAACATCAGCAGCCGGCTGTGCTGGCGATACCAAGCTCAGCATAGGCGACGACATCGGAGGCGAGGCGGACTGCGAACCAGCCCGCGGGGAGATCGGTGGCTTCGAGCCAGGTGAGGCTGGCCCATCCGGCGCGGACGAGATGGCCGATGGACCAGCCACCGGGCCGGGCGAGAGCGACGCCCTCTTGACGGCTTCCACCGAGGCGTGCGAGGGCGTCGCCCGCGGGGCGGCTACCACAGAGCCGAGCGAGGGCATTGCCCGCGGGGCGGCTACCACAAAGCCGGGCGAGGGTAGCACCCGCGAGTTGGTCGCGCCCATCATGCATGTCCCATGCAGCGGATCCACGTCCCGCTCCAGAGCCACGTCCCGAGCCGGAGTAACATTCGGCACCTATTCATCAAGTAGCTCGAGTCGAGCACCACGTCCAATACCTGCAGCATGATTAGGGAGCAACACAGGAGCATTTGCAACATCCACAAATTGGCCAGGTGAAGGTACGGTGGAGTGAACAGGTGGCATAGGAGTTGCAAAGTTGGTCGGAAGTGCATGAAAAGGGACCACATTCTCATCAAAAACAACATCACGAGAGATGTAGACGCGATTGTTGGGAACATGTAGGCATTTGTACCCTTTGTGAAGGGAGCTATACCAAATAAAAACGCACTTTTTAGACCGAAACTCTAACTTACGCTTGTTGTATGGACGCAAATGGAGCCAACATGCACACCCAAACACTTTTAGAAAAGTGTAATCTGGGATTTCATTGAGCAAGAGTTCAAGAGGAGTTTTCATATTCAGAAGTCATGAGGGTAGCCTGTTTATCAAGAAACACGCGGTGGAGAAAGCATCACTCCAAAACCGAAACGGCACGGAGGCATGAGCTAGCAAAGTAAGGCCAGTTTCTACAAGATGACGATGCTTACATTCAGCGGTTCCATTCTACTGATGTGTATGAGGACAAGACACACGGTGCGAAATCCCAAGCTTGTTAAAAAATGTGTTAAGCTTGGGTTATTCACCCCCAGTCGGATTGAACATGAATAATTTTCTGCTTAAGGAGACGCTCAACATGTGCTTGAAACTGAATAAAGACATCGAACACATCAGATTTTCGCTTAATAAGATAAAGCCAAGTAAACCGGCTATAAGCATAAATGAAACTGACATAATAATTATGGCCACTAAAGGATGTTTGGGCATGACCCCATACATCAGAAAACACAAGATCAAGAGGATGTTTCACAACACGACTATACTCTGAAAACGGAAGTTGGTGACTCTTGCCCTGCTGACAGGCATCACAAATTGTTTTAGCAGTTTTATTGGACACAACCGGTAGTTCATGACGATGTAGCACATGACGAACTATAGGAGCAGCAGGGTGACCAAGGCGTGCATGCCAATGTGTAGGTGACACACGAACACCATTGAACGCCTGAGGAGAAGACTGCATAGGAGATGTGGGCGGCGCGTCAAGTGCATATAAACCATGGCAAAGACGGCCACTAAGCAGAATGACCCTCGTGTCCTAATCCTTGATAAAGAATCGAAAAGGGTGAAACTCAGCAAGGACATTATTATCACGAGTAAGTTGAGAAACAGACAACAAACTACGTGTAGCAGTGGGAACTTGAAGCACATTAGAAAGATGCAGTTTTCGAAAACTGTATGCAAGAAGGGAGGCCTGACCAACATGGGAGATGTGCATACCTGCTCCATTGGCGGTGCGCACTTGATCATGACCACGATATGGCTCCTGAGTGGAGAGCTTGTCCATATCGCTGGTGAGGTGGTTTGTAGCTCCAGTGTCCATGTACCATCTATGATCAATAGAGTAGGATGGAGTGCGTCCATGATCATGACTCGTCACCACAGCAGCCGCCTGCTTTTCATTCCCTTTGCCGTTGTAGCCTAGGCCAAGGAAGTCTTGCTTGTAGCGACGATGACAGCGGGAGGCTATGTGACGCTCAATGCCACACAGTTGGCAGGCCTGCCGAGCGCCGCAGCAAGGGCGGCAAGCCACAGGCCGAGACCCGCCAGTGATGGATGGCGCAATGCTCCGCGAAGTCTGCTGAGGTGAAGCTGCCGGCTTGGGAGGCAGCGACGACTTCTGTGGTTTGCCGCGGGTCGTAGCATTAGCGAAGGCGAAACTCGGGGAGGCACAACGCACTTTGATGCGAAGTTCGCGACCAAGAAGGCGCGCATAAAGTTCCCGTGGCGGAAGAGGCGCCTCGCGACCATGAACATTCTCAATGAGATTATCATAGTCATCATCGAGGCCATTGAGCACATGGGTGGTGAAGTCCTCATCTCCAAGCGGCCGACCAATCGAGGCCCAAGTGTCAGCGAGACCAGACATCTTGTTGAAGTACTCTATGATGGTCACGTCATCGAGCTTCGTCTCCCCCAACTCAGTGCGTATGGAGTGAGCACGCGCTTGAGATTGAGAGGCAAAACTGCTGTGAAGCGCGGACCAAGCCTCCCGGGACCTCGCAACAAAGATGACTAGCGAAGACACGCTCGCGGTGAGCGATGACTGGATGGCAGAGTGGATCGCCTGGTCCTGAGCCACCCACACGTGATGAGCTGGATGATACAGAGGTGGACACTGGATGGAGCCATCAACATATCCCTCCAAGTAGCGACTCCGGAGAAGAGGTACACTACTGGAATCCACTTCTTTGTCGTCTGCCACTTCTTTGTCGTCAGCTAGCTGACAGCAAAGAGCTACTTTGCCGTCAGTTTCCACAAAGCAGACGGCAAAGAAATAGCTGATGGCACAGGTTATTTTGCCATTAGCCAGTACTTTGCCGTCAGCTCGCGGACGGCAAAGAGTTCTTTGCCGTCAGCTCGCGGACGGCAAAGAGTTCTTTGCCGTCAGCTGGCCGACAACAAAGAACCTTGTGGGCCCACAGACGCAAGGATGTGGCTAGGTCATCTCTTTGCCGTCTGCCAATTCTTTGTCGTCCGCTAGGCTGAGGGCAAAGAGGGTAGGGGGCCACCCGGGCACGGCGTTGAATCGCTAACCCACCCCACATCATGAATGTCAGCGCTCTCTCTCTCTCTCTCTCTCACACACACACACACACACACACACCAGCCCGCTGTCGCCGCCCCATCCCCTATGCCCGTCGCCACCACTCACCGCCATCCTGCCGCCCTGTCGCCGCCCCCTCCCGCCCGTCACCGCCCCTCCCCGCCGTCCTGTGATGTCTACTACACAACCTTCTTCTTGTAGACGTAGTTGGGCCCGCAAGTGCACAGGTTTGTAGGACAGTAGCAAATTTCCCTCAAGTGGATGACCTAAGGTTTATAAATCCGTAGGAGGCGTAGGATGAAGATGGTCTCTCTCAAACAACCCTGCAACCAAATAACAAAAAGTCTCTTGTGTCCCCAACACACCCAATACAATGGTAAATTGTATAGGTGCACTAGTTCGGCAAAGAGATGGTGATACAAGTGCAAAATAGATAGTAGATAAAGGTATTTGTAATCTGAAATAATAAAAACAGCAAGGTAACGAGCGGTAAAAGTTAGCGTAAACGGTATTGCAATGATAGGAAACAAGGCCTAGGGTTCATACTTTCACTAGTGTAAGTTCTCTCAACAATAATAACATAGATAGAACATGTGACAAGCCCTCAACATGCAACAAAGAGTCACTCCAAAGCCACTAATAGCGGAGAACAAACGTAGAGATTATGGTCGGGTACGAAACCACCACAAAGCTATTCTTTCGGATCGATCTATAAAAGAGTTCGTACTAAAATAACACCTTAAGACACAAATCAACCAAAACCCTAATGTCACCTAGATACTCCATTGTCACCTCAAGTATCCGTGGGCATGATTATACGATATGCATCACACAATCTCAGATTCATCCAACCAACATAAAAGTACTTCAAAGAGTGCCCCAAAGCTACTACCGGAGAGTCAAGAATGTGTGCCAAACCCTATGCATAGGTTCCCAAGTGTCACGAAACCCGCAAGTTGATCACCAAAACATAAATCAAGTGGCACATGATATCCCATTGTCACCATAGATAAACACGGCAAGACATACATCAAGTGTTCATAAAAGACTCAATCCGATAAGTTAACTTCAAAGGGGATACTCAATTCATCACAAGAGAGTAGAGGGAGAGAAACATCATAAGATCCAACTACAATAGCAAAGCTCGGGATACATCAAGATCGTGCCATAGAAGAACACGAGAGAGAACATGAGAGAGAGAGAGATCAAACACATAACTACTGGTACATACCCTCAGCCCCGAGGGTGAACTACTCCCTCCTTGTTGTGGATAGCCCCGAGGGTGAACTACCCCTGTGCCGGAACAGGGTCCCGATTGGTTTTTGGTGGCTACAGAGGCTTGCGGCGGCGGAACTCCCGATCTATCTTCTGTTCTGGAAGTTTTAGGGTACGTAAGTATATATGGGTGCAGGGGGTACGTCGGTGGACCTCCGGGTTGCTCACGAGGTAGGGGGGCGCGCCCAGGGGGGCGCACCCTCCACCCTCGTGGACAGCCCGGGACTCTCCTGGCGTGCACTCCAAGCCCATCAGGTTGGTTTCCTTCCAAAATTAACTTCTCCAGTTGATTTCATTCCGTTTTGACTCCGTCTGATATTCCTTTTCCTCGAAACACTGAAATAGGCATAAAACAGCAAATCTGGGCTGGGCCTCCGGTTAATAGGTTAGTCCCAAAAATAATATAAAAGTGGATAATAAAGCCCAATATAGTCCAAAACAGTAGATAAAGTAGCATGGAGCAATCAAAAATTATAGATACGTTGGAGACGTATCATCCTGCCGCCCCCTCCCCGCTCGTCGCCGCCCCTCCCCGCCGTCCTGCCGCCCCGTCGCCGCCCGCCGCCGCCCCTTCCCACCATCCTGCCGCCCCGTCGCCGCCCCCCTCCCGCCCGTCACCGCCCCTCCCCGACGTCCTGCCGGCCCGTCGCAGCCCCCCTCCCCCTGTCATCGCCGCCATCCCGCCCCATCGCTCCCCCTCCCTGTCGCCGGCCAACCTCTTCCACCTCCCCACGGTGAGCCCCCTCTTCCACTTCCACACCCCCTTTTCTTTTTTTCTTTTCTTTTTTAGATATTAGATGTATTTTTAGATAATAAATAGTTTTAGATAGTTTACATATTAGAAAAGAAGAAGGAAAAAAGGAAAAAGAAAAAAGGGAAAGGAAGAAGAAGAGGGAAAGGAAGAAGAAGAGGGGAAGGGAAAGGAAGAAGAAGAAGAGGAGGAGAAAAAGAAGAAGAAGAAGAAGAAGAAGAAGAAGAAGGCATAATTAGCTAGGTTGGCTCCATTTTACCTAAGTTGGCTCTAATATGCTAAGTTATCTCTAATATGCTTAGTTTCCTATAGGTTAGCTCCAAAATTACTTATATTAGCACAAAATGACCAAGTTTACATAATAAGCTTATAGTCTTCTACTTCTTCTTCTTCTTCTTCTTCTTATTATTATTATTATTATTATTATTATTATTATTATTATTATTATTATTATTATTATTATTATTATTATTCTCCAAAATGACATAAGTTAGCTCTAATATACTTAGTTTCCTATAGGTTAACTCCAAAATTACTTATGTTAGCACAAACTGACCAAGTTTACATAATAAGCTTATAGTCTTCTTCTTATTCTTCTTCTTCTTCTTCTTCTTCTTCTTCTTATTATTATTATTATTATTATTATTATTATTATTATTATTATTATTATTATTATTATTATTATTATTATAGTCTTCTTCTAGTATTCTTCTAGTCTTCTTCTTCTTCTTCTTCTTCTTCTTCTTCTTCTTCTTCTTCTTCTTCTTCTTCTTCTTCTTCTTCTTCATTTTCTTCTAGGTTAGCTGCATTTTACTTAAGTATGTTTACTTCTTATAGTCTTCTTCTTCTTCTTCATTTTCTTCTTCTTCTTCTAACACCTTGTTTATCATTTTGCAGATTTGATTTAATTCACGGAAGCTTGCATGGATGGAGTACTCCTTTTCCATTTGTGCCTTTATTTTGTATCAATGAACTTGCATGGTTGCAACTTGTTATACATGGATGGATAGATAGCGGTGTTGGATGTGAAACTTTTGTAATATGTAAGGATGGAACTATATATGTGTTGGTTATGTATGTATATATGATGAAACTTGTGTGTTGGATATGCTTGTTGTGTATATATGTATATCTGTGAATTGTTGTCAAATTGAATGAATTAAATTAAAAACAGGGCTGTACAGGCTCTTTGCCGTCATCTAGCTGACGGCAAACATGCCACGTGACAGCTACCTGTGATTCCTGGGACTGGCATGTTTGAGCACTTTGCCGTCAGCCAGCGGACGGCAAAGACCTTAGCCTCTTTGTTGTCTGCTGGCTGACGGCAAAGCACGCCGTTAACCCCTAACAGCTCTCACCCCACCTCACTGTCGTCCACAGTCGTTGTCGTCTGCTGGCCACCAACGGCGGACGACACAATCCTTTGTCGTCCGTTTCCAGGAAGCGGACGGCAAAGAAGACATTTGCTGGCACATGTTCAGACGGACGGTTTGCCTTCTGCTGGCAGACGGCAAAGAAGTTTGCCGTCCGTGATCCATGCCTTTGCCGTCTGCCATGGCGGACGGCAAAGAAGTGGATTCCATTAGTGGTAGCACCTAAGCCCGCCACGACAAGTAGTTGTCCGGCGTAAGCTTCACCGGAAGGAGGTGCGAGAAGTAAAACAGTGACGACGCCGCACCATAACCCGCATGAGCCTGTGTCGGTGGCACGTGAAACCCCATCATTGGATCCGCATCAGCGTGAGGAGCGAGTGCCAAGGATGTCTCGCAGCCAGGGGCAGCCAAAGCATCGGCCGAACCGATCGGGGCCCCCAAGGGCACGGCGGACACAGCACCGTAAGCTGCCCCGTAGGAGTGCGGGTACAACTGGGTCGCATAAGGTGAAGCAGCGCGTGCGGGTGCGGCGGCGCCGGCCAAGCAGGGGGTGTTGGTGGCACGTCACCGTAGGTTGGTGCAGGGGCGCCGTACCATGGGGCGCCGTAGGGCTGGGGGGGGGGGACACCCCATCCGCGGTCGGCGCCGGGCCAGGAAGAGACGACGGCGCCGAAGCAGTGGTCGAGGAAGCAGTGCCGTTGGAGGCGATCGGCGGAGGCAGATCGCTCGGCCCGCCCGACCCGGCCAGAGAGCCCGCGGGTGGTCCGCCGGGCGGCTGAGGCTGCCGCCAGGCAATAGCGAGCGGGCGGGAGGCGAGGAAGGCGACGACGGGGCGACCAGCGCAATGCCGTTTGAAGGGGCCGACGCGGTGGCGGCGTTGGAGGAGGCCATCGCGGTGGCGGCGCTAGGAGGTGCAGCGGAAGAAACCCTAGTCTGATACCATGGTATGACATGAATATTGGGCAACTGCTCGACACCCTAAGAGGGTGCGGCTATCTCATTATATATAAGTACCAAAGCGTACAAATACAAGGTATATACACAAAGTCTACATATAAACAAGTCTAAGTATACATATACAATCTAACAACAAATTCATCGTTGCCGCTGGATTTGAAAATCCAAGATCCCTGGTCCGTCTCAACAATCATCCAGCAGCGCAAGACCACGTTGTCACCTGCACGCCCAAGCGGTATCGCAATATCGGACGCAGCAGGCCAACGTTGCCGCCCATGTACCTGCGGATGGGATGACGGCCGCCGGTTTCTTCCTCCCAATTCAGCCAGAAAATCCATTGTTGTTGCTGCTGCTGCACATCCATACCCTTTGCCTCAAGTCGCCGTCTATAAATACCACTCCGGAGCACCACCACTAAACGCCCGATCAGGCCCAATCCGCGCAGCCACAGCGCAGCCGCAACGACCAACGAAGCACCACCAGATCAAGGCTCGGAACCCCGTGCCCCCAACGCAGCTGCAACCATTGGCCACATGAGACCAGATCAGTTGCCCGCCATCCGAGCCCAGCCGTCCGTGGCGGACGCTGCCGACCAGGCTCACCACCTCTCGCGCCCTGCCGCTATGCAACAAGTGCCACTGGCAGATTTGTGCCATGGCTGTGCCATGAACATGAGCGAGATGAGCCCCGCCGCCACCTTCCCCGGCGCCGCGACGGCTTTTCCGGCAACCCCTCCAGCAGCCGCAGCGCGATAGAGAGAGGAGGAGAAGAACGAGCAAGGCGGCGGCTAGATCCCCCCGTGTCGCCTGGCGTAGACGACGCGGTGGTTAGGTTGCCTGGACCTCTGAAAATATAAATTAGAATAGCCTAATCCATTTTTTTTGCTTTGTAGCCTCTGTAATCCTTTGTAAATCTTATCCATGTCAATTAACTCCAAGCTGAATTCAACATACCATCTTGCACAACAAATATTCTTAACATGATGGTGCTTGCTAGGTCAAACTTGTAGTTAGCATTTGTTGTTGGAGGGTCTGGAGTCTTCAGTCCTGTCATCGTGTTTTTAGCATCGCCATTGGTGTAACATATTTTTATAGAAGTAAGCAAAAGGTTTTCATAATAAGCTCACCCACATTACCATCAATAGGCTAGAGCACGCACACACGCATGCATGCGCGCGCGCAGACACAAATTACTCCACTAATTTACTCTAAGATTTGACTCCCCATGTCCATGGCCAACTACTATCGCTGGAATCAATCCAATTAATGGGAGAGTGAGGTAACCACCTAAGCATTTGATCTTGAGGTGCATTATGTTACTACCCAAGTTACTCCCAGTATGACCAGCCTCATTGACCCACTGATGCATATTACCAACCACTCATGCATTCCTCTGTTTCCAAAGAATCCATGCAACTGAGATCACGAGCATGTCACAACCTTTTCTGTTAATATTGGGCAGCAAACCTCTAGATCGAACCCAGCAATCTTCAAGAGTTTCGTCAGTGTTTGGTGCAATGGTAGAAGGGTAGACTTGTATCAAGCATGCATACCTGATTCTCATCTTGAATTGGAGGTTTTATTCATGTTTCGTTTCAAACTATTGGCATGTAGTAGGTTTTATAGGCCTTTTAATGTCTGAAGATGTCTTCTAGTGGAAATGTAAATTTGCTGTTTCATAACTTTATGGTTTTTGTTTTGAAATGCAGGCTGCATTGCTTCTCCATGTGTTTGAAAAGGTCATTTTACCTTTTGGATTTCTTCCCAACTTCAAGTATTGTTGTTTGCCGAGACAACTTTTCAGTGCCCTCCCTTCAAAATCGTAACTTGTGCAGATAATCATATACTATATTTTTCATTGTGGAAATTGAAATTTACATAGAATGATAGGAAAATTGAGGATTTTCTCTAAGTAGTCTTTGAAAAGTCAAGGAGCCTTGTAATCTGCATCAATGGTGACAAGATTGTGCGGAGACGACACCCGCACTCTATATCTCTCTGCCTAGTTTGACCCTCCCTTTCCCTACCCGACTAACTGATACGTCTTCGTCGTATCTACTTCTCCAAACACTTTTGCCCTTGTTGTGGACTCTAACTTGTATGATTTGAATGGAACTAACCCGGACTGACGCTGTTTTCAGCAGAATTGCCTTGGTGTTGTTTTATGTGCAGAAAATAAAAGTTCTCGGAATGACCTGAAACTCCACGGAATATCTTAGAATAAATAATAAAAAATCCTTGCCAAAGATGAAAACCAGGGGGCCCACACCCTGTCCATAAGGGTGGGGGGCGCGCCCCTCCCCCCTGGGCGTGCCGCCCTACCTCGTGGGCCCCCTGGTGGCCCTCCGACTCCAACTCCAACTCCATATATTGGCTTTCGGGGAGAAAAAAATCAGAGAGAAGAAATCATCGCGTTTTATGATATGGAGCCGCCGCCAAGCCCTTATCTCTCTCGGGAGGGCTGATCTGGAGTCCGTTCGGGGCTCCGGAGAGGGGGATTCGTCGCCGTCGTCATCATCAACCATCCTCCATCACCAATTTCATGATGCTCACCACCGTGCGTGAGTAATTGCATCGTAGGCTTGCTGGACGGTGATGTGTTGGATGAGATTTATCATGTAATCGAGTTAGTTTTGTTAGGGTTTGATCCCTAGTTTCCACTATGTTCTGAGATTGATGTTGCTATGACTTTGCTATGCTTAATGCTTGTCACTAGGGCCCGAGTGCCATGATTTCAGATCTGAACCTATTAAGTTTTCATGAATATATGTGTGTTCTTGATCCTATCTTGCAAGTCTATGGTCACCTACTATGTGTTATGATCCGGCAACCCCGAAGTGACAATAATCGGGACCACTCCCGGTGATGACCATAGTTTGAGGAGTTCATGTATTCACTATGTGCTAATGCTTTTTCCGGTTCTCTATTAAAAGGAGGCCTTAATATCGCTTAGTTTCCAATAGGACCCCGCTGCCACGGGAGGGTAGGACAAAAGATATCATGCAAGTTCTTTTCCATAAGCACGTATGACTATTTACGGAATACATGCCTACATTACATTGATGAACTGGAGCTAGTTCTGTGTCACCCTATGTTGTAACTGTTACATGACGAACCACATCCGGCATAATTATCCATCACTGATCCGGTGCCTACGAGTTTTCCATATACTGGTTTTCGCTTATTTACTTTTCCGTAGCTACTGCTACAATCACTACAAAAATACCAAAAACATTACTTTTGCTGTCTTTACTTTGTTACCGTTACCACCACTATCATATTACTTTGCTACTAAACACTTTGCTGCAGATATGAAGTTTCTAGGTGTGGTTGAATTGACAACTCAGCTGCTAATACTTGAGAATATTCTTTGGCTCCCCTTGTGTCGAATCAATAAATTTGGGTTGAGTACTCTACCCTCGGAAACTGTTGCGATCCCCTATACTTGTGGGTTATCAAGACCTTTTTCTAGCGTCGTTGCCGGGGAGCATAGCTCTATTCTTTGAGTCACTTGGGATTTATATCTGTTGGACACTATGAAGAACTTGAAAGACGCTAAGACAAAAATTTATCCCTCAACTACGAGGGGAGGTAAGGAACTGCCATCTAGCTCTACACTAGATTCTCCTTCTGTTATGAGTAAGTTTGCGACACCTAATCCGACCAATGCTATTAATTCTGATATGTCGCATGTTATTGATGATGCCACTTCTGCTATCCATGATACTTATGATGAAACTACTTCTATGCTTGATACTACTGTGCCACTTGGTGAATTACTTGATGAGCAAATTGCTAGGTCTAGAGAAAGAGAAATTATTGAACCTGGACACGATGATGTTAGTGATGATGAACCTATGCCCGCTATTCTTGAAGGTTATCTTTTTAATGTTGAATCTATTGAAGTTGTTCTTGCTTGTCAGGATAGTCTTGAACGAAAGAGGTTGCTAATAAAGTGGAGTAAAGAATCCTTTAGAGATAGGATGAGATCCGACCCTGCTTTTGCTACTTCACCTATATGTGTTCCCGATCAGGATTAGTATGATTTTTCTGTTGATCCGGATATAATTACTTTGGTTGAATCTGATCTTTTTTATGGCTATGAATCTGAAACTGTTGTGGCACATCTTCGTAAGTTAGATGATATAGCTACCTTGTTTACTAATAATGAGAGATCACGCTACCTTTATTTACTCAAAATATTTCCGTTCTCATTAAAGGGTGACGCTAAGAAATGGTTTAATTCTCTTGATCCTGGTTGTGTGCAAAGTCCCCAGGATATGATTTATTACTTATCTGCTAAATATTTCCCCGCTCATAAGAAACAAGTTGCTTTGAGGGAAATATACAATTTTGTGCAAATTGAAGAAGAGAGTCTCCCACAAGCTTGGGGGAGGCTTCTCAAGTTACTTAATGCTTTGCCTGATCATCCTCTTAAGAAACCTGAAATATTTGATATCTTTTATAATGGACTAACTGGTGCTTCCAGAGATTACCTGGATAGTTGTGCTGGTTCTCTTTTCAGGGAAAGAACACCATATGACGCTGAAATTCTATTGAATAATATGTTGGCAAATGAAAATAATTGGGCACATCCCGAGCTACCTCCTGAGCCAGCTCCTGAGCCAATTACTGAGCCTATTCCTAAACCAACTCCGAAGAAGAGAGGTGTTCTATTTCTCAGTCCCGAAGATATGCAAGAGGCAAAGAAATCTATGAAAGGAAAAGGTATTAAAGCTGAAGATGTTAAGAATTTACCTCCTATTGAAGAAATACATGGTCTTAATTTACCGCCTGTTGAAGAAGTGTATGATCTCAATTACTTATTTACTGAAGAACCTCCCGATATCCCGACACAGGTAGTAAAGGTAAATTCTCTCTATAGGTATGATAAAGCTGAAGTCCCTCCTACTAAAATTGCTAGTCAGTGCTTGGATGAGTTTGATAACTTTATGTTTAAGCAAGATGATTTTAATGCTTATTTTGGTAGACAATTAAAACAGAATACCTTTATGATTAAACGCTTGAGTGATTATATGGCTGATATTAGAAGTGAACTTAAACTTGTTAGCAAACATGCTTCTATGGTTACCACTCAAGTAGAACAGGTACTTAAAGCTCATAAATAAGTGCTTGATGAAATGAATAGTAAGAAAAATGATTATGCTGTTAGAGTGGCTACTAGAACTGGTAGAATGACTCGGGAACCTTTGTATCCTGAAGGCCACCCTAAGAGAATCGAGCAAGATTCTCAGAGAAATAATATTAATGTACCTAGTTCTTCTAAAAGGAAGAAAAAGAAAAATGATAGGACCTTGCAAACTTCTAGTGAACCTATCGCTGAACCACCTGATAATCCAAATGATATCTCTATGTCTGATGCTGAAACACAATCTGGTAATGAACATGAACCTAGTGAAAATGTTAATGATAATGTTCATGTTAATGCTCAACCTAGTAATGATAATGAAGTAGAAGTTGAACCTGTTGTTGATCTTGATAACCCACAATTAAAGAATCACTATTATGATAAAAGAGACTTTGTTGCTAGGAAACATGGTAAAGAAAGGGAACCATGGGTTCAGAAACCCATGCCTTTTCCTCCCAAACCATCCAAGAAGAAGGATGATGAGGATTTTGAGCGCTTTGCTGAAATGATTAGACCCATCTTTTTGCGTATGCGATTAACTGATGTGCTCAAAACAAATCCTTATGCTAAGTATATGAAGGATATCATTACTAATAAAAGGAAGATACCTGAAGCTGAAATTTCCACCATGCTTGCTAATTATACTTTTAAGGGTGGAATACCAAAGAAACTTGGAGATCCCGGAGTGCCTACTATACCATGCTCCATTAAAAGAAATTATGTTAAAACTGCTTTATGTGATCTTGGAGCCGGTGTTAGTGTTATGCCTCTCTCTTTATATCGTAGACTTGACTTGAATAAGTTGACACCTACTGAAATATCTTTGCAAATGGCCGATAAATCAATTGCTATACATGTCGGTATTTGTGAGGATGTGCATGTTGTGGTTGCAAATGTCACCATCTTAACGGACTTTGTTATTCTTGATATTCCTGAGGACGATAGTATGTCTATTATCCTTGGTAGACCTTTTCTTAATACTGCAGGGGCTGTTATTGATTGCAACAAAGGCAATGTCACTTTTCATGTTAATGGCAATGAGCATACGGTACACTTTCCGAGGAAACAACCTCAAGTTTATAGTATTAACACTATTGGAAAAATTCCATCGATTATATTTGGAGGTTTCGAATTTCCTCTCCCTACTGTCAAGAAGAAATATGATATACTTTTTATTGGGGATGTCCATATCCCCGTTGAGGTAACATATTGTTATTCAAAATTTCTCCAGTTTCATGTTAATCAGAATGAGTTTGTTAACAAGACTTGATCAACCTTGTTAGTGGATTCTTTTTGATGAGCATGAGATGGATGAAACTAGAAGCACAACCTTTTGTACCCTCTTTATATTTTCTATTACTTAGTAGAAATAAAGTAAAATAGTATTTTCTGTCTGTTTCCTGATTTATCCATGCAATATAAAAATATCCCGAAAATAAAAGTCCTCAGAATGCCATGCCAATTTAATATGATTTTTTCAGAAATATTTAAGGATTATTAGTGCAAAAATTACCGCGGGGGGAGCTGCCACCTGACCACGAGGGTGGAGGGCGCGCCCTACCCCCTGGGTGCGCCCCCCTGCCTCGTGGGCCCATGGTGGCCCTCCTCCACTTATTTCTGCACCCATCTTCTTCCTATGCCTCACACAAACACGAAAAACCAACTCAAGCACGAGTTCCAGCCCCCATTGTTGTGATTTTCGATCTCCTTGCTCAAAGCACCTCTCACAAAACTGCTTGCGGAGATTGTTCCTTGGTATGTGACTCCTCCATTGGTCCAATTAGTTTTTTTTCTAGTGCTTTATTCATTGCAAATTGATGCTGCATAGGTGACCATGTTCTTGAGCTTGCATATCAAATTTATATGGTTCCAAGTAGTTCTAATGCTTTATATAGGCTCTAGGCACTTGTGGGAGTTGTTACTACCAATTTTATTGAAGTTGGTTCACTTTTATTTGAAGCTACTAAAAATTTCAGAAATTTTTCAGAGGAAACAATATGCTTAGGAGGATGTTCCAAGGTGGTCCTTCAAGGAAGCAAGGTCCCAGGCTTGCAATACGTGATGCTGACGAGGAACCACCAAGAGACGCTCATGTGAGGCCTTGTGAATGGCCGTCGGAAAATTTTATGAATCAAGTGGGAATCAAAGAAGAATTTAGCACATATTTGAGTAATTAACGCCGGTCTTGAGGACTTTGAAGCTGACAAATGCCCCCAGTATCATGATCTCACAAGTTCATTTGTGAGGAGGTTTGAGTTTTCATCTTTGCGTAATTCTCCTTCAGTCATGTTTGACCTTTATGACAAATCTTATACCATGGACTTAGAGGATTTTACTTCTGCTTGCAAACTTCCATCTTGGGGTAATGTCAGGGATCCCCCTAAATCCGAATATAGAGACTTTCTTGCTAGAATAACTGTAGGGGAATCTAGAGATATAACACAAGCTACTATAGGGAGCGTTCACTTTCCTGCTATACATTATTTTGCTCTCTTCATAGGTCGATGTATTAATGCTAAGGATTAGGCATGTCACATGTGTGTCCCTGATCTCAGTATTCTCAGGAGTGCTGTGTTAGGAGACCAATCTTATCATATGGGAGCCATTGTAGCTCGCAGGTTGCATCAGAATAGACATAGCTGAGATTTCTTTGGAGGAATTTATGCAACCCGCTTAGCTAATTTTCTTGATGTAGACATTCGTGAGGGTGATATGGAGTTACCCTCTTCTTATTTAGATCTTGATTCTATGTTTTCCCACCAGTTCATTGAGAGGACTGGACCACCTTACCAGTATCGACTAATCTTTAACAAACGGCATGTGGTCCGTGTTGCTCTTCCTGCTCCTACATTCTTTGATTCACAGGCAAAAAGAAGATATATTATTACTAGAGAGGAGTTAGATGAGTACGAAAGGAGAGTGGAGGCTGCTCGACTCCACGCTACAGCTCAGGCGGCGATAGCCGCTTCGTCACAATATGACCCCAGCTTCACCTACGGATATCATCCAGGCTATCCCTGGCAATAGACCAACTTAGCCACAAGCCTAAGCTTGGGGGAGTACGTATTTCCCACCGACAGTACATTCATGTTCACACACACTCATTGCTAGATGTCGGTGCTCATACTCTTTCACTGTAATATCCATGCTATTTTATTTTCCTTTTTCCTGCTTTCTTCTTCTATGTTTAATAAACCTTAGAAAAACAAAAAAAATAGTTAGTCTACTTTCCATGCTCGTAGTATAATTAAAAAGAAAAACCCAAAAACATTTCCCGTTCTTCTTTTGCTTGTTGGGAGCTTTCCCGTGTAAATAGTTTTTATTTCTTTTCCTTTCTTTGGGGGTCGAGAAGACTATATTGAAAATGCTTAGTGGCTCTCATATGCATTATTGTTTATCTAACTTAGAGCCCATATTACTTGTCTTCTCTCTTGAGTTGAATGCTTGCAGATTCCAGCTTAGTCCAATGCACGTGCACTCTTATTATTTTACACACCGTTCGGTCCTGCAAGTGAAAGGCCATAATGATGACATATGATGGACTTATTGGGATGAGAAAAGCTGGTATGAACTCGACCTCTCTTGTTTTTGTAAATATGATGATTCATCGTTCCTGATTCAGCATTTATGAAGTAAACATATTTGCAATGACATTTAGAGATTATAGTTGCTTGTGCCATGCTTGATTAGCTTTGATTTATAATGGTTTACCTTGCGTGCCAACATGCTATTAGAATGATTATGATATGGTATGATGGGATGGTATCCTCCTTTGAATGAATTGAGTGACTCGACTTGGCACATGTTCACGCATGTAGTTGAATCAAATCAACATAGCCTTCTTGATATTTATGTTCATGGTTGATTATATCCTACTCATGCTTATATTCGGTGTAAATTAATTTTAATGCATGTTTACGACTGTTGTAGCTCTCTCAGTTGGTTGCTTCCCAGTCTTTTGCTAGCCTTCACCTGTACTAAGCGGGAATACTGCTTGTGCATCCAAACTCCTTAAACCCCAAAGTTGTTCTATATGAGTCCACTATACCTTCCTATATGCGGTATCTACCTGCCGTTCCATGTAAATTTGTTTGTGCCAAACTCTAAACCTTCAAATAAACATTCTGTTTTGCATGCTTGAGTAGCTCATGTGCAACTAGGGCTGCCTATATCTTCCATGCTAGGTGGGTTATTCTCAAGAGGAGTGGACTCCGCTCCTCATTCACGAGAAAGGGCCGGTAACCGGGATGCCCAGTCCCATGATCCAAAAAGATCAAAGCAAATCAAAATAATTAAACAAAACTCCCCCTGGGACCCGTTGAATGTTGGAGGCACTCGTTGTTTTGAGCAAGCCATGGATTGATGCTTGTGGAGGAGGGGGAGTATAAACCTTTACCATTCTGTTTGGGAACTGCCTATAATGCATGTAGTATGGAAGATAAAGCCATCTAATAGTTGTTTCGTTGACAGTGAAAGTATGCCACTCAAAATATAATTTATCCCTATTTCAAAATCGAGCTCTGGCACCTCTACAAATCCCTGCTTCCCTCTGCGAAGGGCCTATCTATTTACTTTTATGTTGAGTCATCACCCTTCTTATTAAAAAGCACCCGCTGGAGAGCACACTGTCGTTTGCATTCATTATAATTGGTTTATATTGGGTATGACTTGACTGGATCTCTTTTACCATGAATTACAATGTTTAGTCAGTCCTTGATCTTTAAAGGTGCTCTGTATTTATGTTTTGCGGTCTCAGAAAGGGCTAGCGAGATACCATTTTGTTATATCATGTTATGATTATTTTGAGAAAGTGTTGTCATCCGAGTTTTATTATTATGGCTCGCTAGGTGATTATGTTATTGATATGAGTAATTGTGAGACCTACGTGTTATTGTGAGTGTGGTTAGTTCATAATAATTGCTGAAACTTGAATGCTGGCTTTTCATGTTTACAACAACAAGAGCAAACAGAGTTTGTAAAACTTTTTCTTTTTCTCTTTCAGTTTGTCAACTGAATTGCTTGAGGACAAGCAAGGGTTTAAGCTTGGGGGAGTTGATACGTCTCCGTCGTATCTACTTTTCCAAACAATTTTTCCCTTGTTTTGGACTCTAACTTGTATGATTTGAATGGAACTAACCCGGACTGACGCTATTTTCAGCAGAATTGCCATGGTGTTGTTTTATGTGCAGAAAACAAAAATTCTCGGAATGACCTGAAACTCCACGGAATATCTTAGAATAAATAATAAAAAATCCTCGCCAATGATGAAGACCAATGGGGCCACACCCTGTCCATGAGGGTGGGGGCGCGCCCCTCCCCCCTGGGCGCGCCGCCCTACCTCGTGGGCCCCTGCTGGCCCTCCGACGCCAACTCCAACTCCATATATTGGCTTTCGGGGAGAAAAAATTAGAGAGAAGAAATCATCGCGTTTTACGATACGGAGCCGCCGCCAAGCCCTAATCTCTCTCGGGAGGGCTGATCTGGAGTCCGTTCAGGGCTCCGGAGAGGGGGATTCGTCGCCGTCGTCATCATGAACCATCCTCCATCACCAAGTTCATGATGCTCACCGCCGTGCGTGAGTAATTGCATCGTAGGCTTGCTGGACGGTGATGGGTTGTATGAGATTTATCATGTAATCGAGTTAGTTTTGTTAGGGTTTGATCCCTAGTATCCACTATGTTCTGAGATTGATGTTGCTATGACTTTGCTATGCTTAATGCTTGTCACTAGGGCCCGAGTGCCATGATTTCAGATCTGAACCCATTAAGTTTTCGTGAATATATGTGTGTTCTTGATCCTATCTTGCAAGTCTATAGTCACCTACTATGTTTTATGATCCGGCAACCCCGAAGTGACAATAATCGGGACCACTCCCGGTGATGACCATAGTTTGAGGAGTTCATGTATTCACTATGTGCTAATGCTTTGTTTCGGTTCTCTATTAAAAGGAGGCCTTAACATCCCTTAGTTTGCAATAGGACCCCACTGCCACGGGAGGGTAGGACAAAAGATGTCATGCAAGTTCTTTTCCATAAGCATGTATGACTATTTACGAAATACATGCCTACATTACATAGATGAACTGGAGCTAGTTCTGTGTCACCCTATGTTGTAACTGTTACATGACGAACCACATCCGGCATAATTATCCATCACTGATTCGGTGCCTACGAGTTTTCCATATACTGGTTTTCGCTTATTTACTTTTCTGTTGCTACTGCTACAATCACTACAAAAATACCAAAAACATTACTTTTGTTGTCTTTACTTTGTTACCGTTACCACAAGTATCATATTACTTTGCTACTAAACACTTTTCTGCAGATATTAAGTTTCCAGGTGTGGTTGAATTGACAACTCAGCTGCTCATACTTGAGAATATTCTTTGGCTCCCCTTGTGTCGAATCAATAAATTTGGGTTGAATACTCTACCCTTGAAAACTGTTGCGATCCCCTATACTTGTGGGTTATCACTAACCTTAGTAACATAACTCCTCCAATGGTTGTTCCACTTGTCTCAGTATTGCAATAATATTTCCTAGTGTCTCGGAAATGTGGTGTTGAGCTTATTCTACACCCATGTTGATAGTCGTAAGTGATGTTTTCTTACTATCCCAAGAGCCTCTACTCCATTCAACTTAGTTTGGGTGCTAGTACTGTCCTTATAAGATAGGCATCACGCTACAGAGGTAGTGCATCCTTTATAAGGATGGGTCATGCTTACATCTACAAGGTTGGTGATCGCATTAGCTATCCATTCATTAACTCCATATGAAAATAATAATATTAAAAGGTACAATTGAAAATCTCAATGTGAAGGTGCCTCAAATTGATGGTTCTGCATCTAATGAAAACAGAGGAGAGCTATCTTTTAAATGATATAGCCAGGCAAAAAAATAAGTTAGTGATTGTTGATGGCCAATGAGGTGTCGGTATCGCTGGCGGGTGTGACACCAGAGTGTTGCGGTGAGTCTAGTCTAGCCGCGGTTCCGCGCTACTTGGGGTACCTACAACTTTGTTCCAAATTTTGTCTCCAAATGAACTGCATGTTACTCTATGTTCGACATAGTATGTAATATTACCTTTTTGTTTTTTACAGTGACGTT
Source organism: Triticum aestivum (assembly GCF_018294505.1). Taxonomy (NCBI): domain Eukaryota; kingdom Viridiplantae; phylum Streptophyta; class Magnoliopsida; order Poales; family Poaceae; genus Triticum; species Triticum aestivum. Next base: position 776,654,839 of record NC_057801.1, read on the forward strand.
TTTTATCATTTTGTGGAATGTTGCTAGCATGGGCATGCCAACTTGCCAATCAAGTTCATTTTTGACATTACCCCTGACCAGTGCGTTGTGAGGAGATGCACCCTGAGATGAGAGAGAGAACTAAATGTTCGAAATAGTGTTTCTATGGCAGGTCCAAAAAATAGAGTGGGGACATGGAGGAGTAGCTGTGAAGCTGCTTGTATGCCCTAGGGTCCAAAAAATAGTGTTTCTATGTGTTTTTCTCCTCATCAAAAAGTTTTTTTACCCTAGGGTTTCTCTAGGGTCCAACCCTTCCTTCGGCGGCGTCGCCGAAGTACACCAGATACCACGTAAACCACACCGATCGATGGCTGACTCCGGCGCGGATCTCATGCTGGGGAAGGCAGGAGTTGAAGGCGGCAACTGCATGGACGACAGGGGTGGTGTGCAGGGGAGCGACGGGCGAGAGCTGCCAGAAGTAGGGGAGCCTAGGGTTAGGGCGCCATCTGCGGGTGGCAGGATGAATCTGGGGAGCAATAGAAGGGTGGGGGATGACGATGCAAAGAAGAAGATCGGAGGAGGGGGGCTGTGGAAGGTCAGGAGGATGAGGAGGAGGCAAATTGGGGTGAGTACGGGCCAGATCATGATTTGGAGGATGTGTTTGAGAACCTCAAGCTGCAAGGAGAAGAGGAGGAGGATCTAGACTTGTCAGGTGAATTTGCTGAGCTAATTCAGGACGTGCGTTGGATGGCTCTGTTTAGGGTTCATACCTTGCGGCCGTTCAGCCACGCTTCTCTGCTGAATTCTATGAGGAATGCGTGGGCTTGTGCACAAGGGGTCACTTTTAATATCAAGGGACCTAATCTGTTCTTGGTTCAATGCCATTGCTTGGGGGATTGGAAGAGAGTTATGGAAGGGGGGCCATGGCAGTTCAGGAGGGACCCGGTGGTGCTGGTAGAATATGATGGCTTCTCGAATGTGGAAGAATATGAACTGAATATGTACCCATTGTGGGTTAGAATCAAGGGCTTGCCAGACGGACTAACGAGTAAGAAAGAGTTGGCCGAGAAGGTAGCAAAGAAAGTAGGAGAACCTCCTTTTACTGTAATGGTGAATGAAGGGAGGATTAACCCTTCAAATTTTTTGAGGGTTCGTGTGTTTGTGAACGTTTCAGTGCCATTGGTAAGGTTTGTCCATATTACCTTGAAATAGAGGAAGAGATACTCGGTGTTCTATGAAAAACTGCTAGACTTCTGTTACTTTTGCGGGCGGATGGGACATATCATGGAGGAATGTGGGGACGGTGTGCATGATAGTTCGACGTGTGACTGGGGGGATTGGCTGCATTGGGTCAGCGAGCCGGCGGGGTCGGGTATGAGGGGGGGCAGAGGAGGAGGAGGGAGTAGGGGGAGAGGAGGTGCTGAATACTCAGGCAGGGGTCATGGAGGAAGGAATAGTGGAAGAGGAGATGGAGGTTTTGGAGGAAAGACACGTGCAGAGGAGGAGGAGGGTGCTGCTGATACCCAGAAGGAGGGAGGGTTAGAGCTGGCGGTGGGGATGGACATAATGCAATTCAAGATGATGAAAGCAGCTGAGGAGAGAACAGTTAGGAAGAGGCTTGTGGGGGATGATGGTGTGGTAAATGTGAGGGGCCAGGCAGTACCTCACCTGGTCGGGAAGGTGGCGGATGCGGTTCTTCGCTTGGAGAATGGTGAAAGTGTGGGGGAGGAGAGGCCTACAGATCCGAACACAACGCTAGGGAAGAATCCCATTGTGAAAAGAAGGAGACATGGAGATGGAGGTGGGGAGGAGAAGGAAGGTGTGGACATGGACATAACTACACAGGCGGCCTCGTGGGAGGAGGACCGCCGAGCCCAATGAATTGCCTAAGTTGGAACTGCCGGGGAGGGGGGAACACCCGGACAGTTCGAGAATTAGCGACGATGTGTAAGTTGTGTTCCCCCATGATTGTGTTCCTGTGTGAAACTAGATAGAAGGAGGACAAGATGAAGAGGATCCGAGCCAAGCTAGGGCTCAAGGGGTTTTGTGGTGTTGACAACAATGGTCTTAGTGGTGGATTAGCGCTCTTTTGGCGGGAAGATTGTGTGGTTACAATTTTGGGCAAGGATGACAGACACATTGACATGGTAATCCAAGCTCGTCAGGGTGCGGTGGAGTGGCGAGCTACCTTTGTCTATGGGGAGCCGCGAGTGGAGCACACACATCTTATGTGGTCCAAGTTACAGAATTTGAAGGCCGTCAACGATTTACCTTGGCTTGTAATTGGTGATTTCAACGAAGCCATGTGGGATTTCGAACATCTTTCGGTCACAACCAGAGCAGAAGCACAGATGGTGGCCTTTCGTGATACATTAGAGGTGTGTGAGCTCGTGGATTTGGGTTTTACGGGCGTGCCGTTTACTTATGACAATAAGCGGGGGAGATCGGCCAATGTAAAAGTGTGACTGGATCGAGCTGTTGCTACGAACGGATGGCGGAATCTGTTTGCGTTTGCTGTGGTCGAGCACATACCATCCCCATGCTTAGATCACCTGGTGCTATTTTTGCAGGGGGAACCGGACTCGGGTCCTGTGAAAGGAAGGAGTCGAAGATACAAGATTTTTTGGGAGAGGGACTCGACATTATCACAAACAGTGCAAGATGCATGGAGTGCGATCAGTGAGATCCTTAATCTGTCGCAGTTAAGGGATGCACTGTCCAAAACAATGACGGCTCTTGGTACATGGAGTAAGAGGTTTGGTAGTGTGACAAGAGAACTTGCAAAGTCACGAACTCAACTGGAAGAGCTCATGCATATGAATGCGGATAGGGATGAGATACGAGTTGTTATGGATAAAATGAATGAACTTTTGTATAGGGAGGAGATGATGTGGATGCAGAGATCAAGGATCTCGTGGTTAAAGGAGGGAGATCGTAATACCAAATATTTCCAGAGCAAAGTGGTTTGGAGGGCAAGGAAAAATAAGATACGGGAACTTACTGATTCTATTGGGGTTGTTCATACCGAGTTTGCTGATATGAGTAGAATTGCAAATGAATATTTCCACAATATTTTTTCAGCAGATTCTTCCCTTGTTGCAACTGAGGTTGTAGATCTCTTTGAACGTGTTGTGTCGTGGGAGGATAATGATAGGCTTTGTGCCCCTTTTACCGACAGCGAGATTTCTGATGCTATGTTTCAGATTGGACCGTTAAAGGCACCCGGGCCAGACGGATTTCTAGCACGGTTCTTCCAAGGCAACTGGAGTATGGTGAAGGCAGGAGTGTTGACGACAGTAAGGGATTTCTTCAGCACTGGGGTTATGTCGGAGGGAGTTAATGCAACTTCTATTGTGCTAATCCCGAAAATTTCTAACCCTGCTAAAATGTCAGACTACAGGCCGATCAGTCTTTGCAACATGATCTATAAGGTAATATCTAAATGCTTGGTTAACCAGTGCGTTCATCCCGGGAAGAATGATTACTGATAATGCCTTGGTTGCTTTCGAATGTCTCCACTACATCAAACATGAGAAAGACCCCACAAAAAGTTTTTGTGCCTATAAGCTGGACTTGTCGAAAGCTTATGATAGGGTTGATTGGGCCTTCTTGAAGCAGGTGATGCAAAGGCTAGGGTTCTCTCGTCGATGGATTGATTGGATTATGGTATGTGTCACATCGGTGAGGTATTCGGTAAAATTAAATGGAACCCTCCTGGATTCATTTGCACCGTCACGGGGGCTGCGGCAAGGAGACCCACTCTCTCCGTTCTTATTTCTTTTTGTGGTAGATGGACTTTCAGCTATTTTGAGGAAGAGGGTGCAAGATGGTTCTATTACTCCTGTTAAGATTTGCAGAAGAGCGTCCGGAATATCTCATCTGCTATTTGCTGATGATACGATGCTGTTCTTTGAGGCATCAAAAGAGCAAGCAGAACAGGTTAAACATGCTTTGGATCTGTATGGTGCGGCCACTGGCCAGAGTCTGAACTATGACAAATGTTCGATTTTTTCGGTGAAGCTTGTCCTTCTTCGGTTCAGGAGCAGGTTAGAGATGTTCTACAAGTAACTAGTTTGTGCTTTGAGGAGAAATACTTGGGCCTCCCCACACCTGAGGGTCGTATGTCAAAAGGAAAGTTTTAGAACCTTGAAACAAGCCTTACAAAAAGGCTAGTGCAATGGGGGGATGGGGTTTTGGCCCAACCAGGAAGGGAGGTTCTTATAAAGTCTGTCGCACAAGCTTTGCCCACATACATTATGGGAGTTTTTAAGCTGCCTTACTCGGTTTGTTACGATCTGACCCGAATGGTGAGGAACTTTTATTGGGGATCGGAGAAGGGGAAGAGGAAAGTACATTGGAAGGGTTGGGACCATCTTATGCAACCTAAAGATAGGGGGGCGTTGGTTTTAGAGATTTTCGGCTGTTCAATCAAGCGCTCCTCGCTCGGCAGGCCTGGAGGTTGTTAACAAGACCGGAGAGCTTGTGTGCTCGTCTGCTAAAAGCCAAATACTATCCGCATGGTAAGCTTGAGGATACGGTATTCACTGCAAATGCGTCTTCCTCCTGGTCGGCTATTAGCCACGGGTTGGAGCTGTTGAAAGAAAGGCTTGATATGGAGAGTGGGTAATGGTGAGAGCATTCGGGTATGGAGGGATAATTGGATTCCACGCCCTTTTTCTTATAAACCAATTTCTAGACAGGGAATCTGCCGTATACGGTATGTTTCTGATCTACTAAATGAGAATGGTTCGTGGAAAGTTCAGATGCTGCAGCAATATTTTGTTCAGGCAGATGTGGATGAGATTCTAAAGATTAAAGTGCCCCGGAGAGGGGGTGAGGACTTCATAGCATGGGGGCCGGACAAGAGGGGAGTTTTTTCTGTCAGAAGTGCCTACTGTATGGCGTTCGAGGAGGCTCATAGGGTTGTGGCTGTTGCTTCCAGCTCGGTGCCCTCAGGATCAAGAAGTTGCTGGAATTTCATTTGGAAATGTGGTGTTCCGCCCACAATTTCAACCTTTGCGTGGCGGCTCATGGAAGAACAAACACAAGATCGGTTTGGAAACTACTAGAATGTGCCCCATATGTGGTCTTGATACTGAAAACAATTTCCATCCGTTTTTGAGATGTCAGTTTGGGAGTGATTTATATAGGGAAATGGCAAAGATCTGGAACCTCCCTCGGATTCAATCGCTGGAGAACTGCGGGAAGGAATGGCTTTTGCAAATTCTTGCAACCAAAAGTGATTTGGAGAGATGCATGCTACTTCTCGTTTTCTGGAGAGCTTGGTTCGTTTGTAATGAGGTGGTACATCACAAACCAGCCCCGCCTTTGGAAGTCTCAGTGAGATATCTTCGTAGCTACTTGGATTCACTCTAGGCAATCAGACATGACATTAATGTGGATCCAGTGAAGGGCAAGACAAGCGTTTTCATGGAACCTACGAAGCAGCTGGCTGCTTATATACCGAAAATGCCTTGAACTAAACCAAGGAAAGGTTGGAGCAAACTAAACACTGATGTCTCATTTGTGTCAAGTAATGATGCAGGGGCGGGCATGATTTTGCGTGATGAGGAAGGGAGGATTATTTTTGCAGCATGCAAGGCCCTATATTCATGCAATGATGCACTTGAGGCGGAGCTATCCACCTGCTTGGAGGGTTTGTCTTCATCAATTCAACGTACTGATTTGCCGATCGAAGTGGAGATGGATTCCTCAGTGGCAGTTTCCATTATCACATATGGAGACTTTGATCGATCTATATACTCGTCGCTAGTTAATGATATTAGAAGTTTACTTTCTTCTCATCAATCTTGTATTACTCTCGTCGTTCGATCGCAGAATAAAGCGAGCGACATCTTAGCTTCCTATGGTCGTAAAAACAGAAGGACTATGACCTGGTTAGGGTCAGGTCCTCCTGAGGTACTGGAGTTAGTTCAGGAAGAATGTAATGAGACTTTGATTGAGTAATACAAGTTTTGAGATCGCAAACAAAAAAGCTGCCTGTATGCAGCTGCAATTCAATTTTCAGTTTTTAGTTTCTCGCTCTCAAGTGCCTCCCCTACCGCACTCTCTCTCTATCCACCCGTCGTTGCTCAAGAGCATGGCCATATGGCCACCCCCTTCAGGCTCACGTACAACACAACGACAGATGCGGCGGCCCGAAGCAAGGTGAAACTCTCCATTCATGAACGTTTTCCTCAGGTTCTAAGCCCTTGGTTGTGACTACGAATTTGCGTGGACTCGGTGTTATGTGTGAGATTAATGCGGTATGCACTTGAGGTCAGGGCTGAGGAGGTAGAGAGGCAAACATGGATCCATTTTGTACACGATAAGCTTCCTCTGTTTTTCTTTAATTCTCTGTGCACCTTCATCATGGTGCTCGTTTTCATCTGATATGCACTGCTCTATTCCACTGGTCCCTCTGCAATCAACTCAAATTTAGGCTACCTTCCGTCTTATAGGAAACCGATGGAGTTGAGCTATCTGTACGGCCACTCCATTTGTGGTGGATGATGTGCTTACACATGCCTCCCATTCACAACAGATCGCGCTGCTTTAACCCATTGTAATTTTCATCTCTCTCTCTCTCTCTCTAGATCCATGACCCTGTTCATGTTTGTTTAGCTGTTCATTATCCCAATCCTGCCAACATATTAGGTAAGGGGATAGATGACCAAGACTACTTATATTAGGAAAGGAGTTTTTGCTAAGGAGTGTCATGCTTTCACGAGGGAAGGTTGGTGAGCTTATTAATCAGCAATCATATGATACATTTGTTATCAAGTCCTGGAATATGTTTAGTACATAAGTCTTAATTTCCTTTTCTCGATGAAGGTTTGGCCACATGTGTGCACCTGCTCCATTGCCTGCAGCTTGACCTCAACCTCAACATTGGGTTGCCAAGCTAGTGGGAGATGATGCGTTCGGAGCTTGTACATTATAGTCTCATGTTCAAATGTTTGGGGTTTCGTTCTTTCATCGTTATACAATTTTTTCTTATGACCGTATGCATCTTTCGGATGCAGAGACCAGGGGCTATCCTCCTTTTAAAAAAAATACAATTTTTCTTTGTTTCTTTCTTGGTTTTCTTCAGTTTTTTGCTCTCCTATTTGTTTCCTTGTCTTTTTTATTGGGTTTTTTAAACACATGTTTACTCTTTTACTTAGTACACACATTTTCAGAGTACACGTGAAAATATTTTCCTGATACACATTAAGCATTTTTTAAATACATGATGTACATTTTTTTCATCACAGTACAGACGCAGACGCTCATGCATACGCACATATGCCCACCTTTATAACATACACGGACATCCTATCCCTACGAGCACCTCCGAGAAATTGAAAGATTGACAAAGCGCTATAGACGCCTTCGTAGTTGATGTTAACGTCTCCTCTTACTGAATGCTCATCGCCGCAATGCCTGGAATAAATCCAGAAAATGCGAGCATATACTATTGTCCTCCTAACCATCCAACCACAGGTTGCTTCGCTAATATACATTTTATTTTAAGACACATGTTTTGAACACTTTTTCGGAAACACGATATCATTCTCCAATTACACAATATATATTGTTTAGTGCCGATAACATTTTCCTAAACTACATTTTAAAAAATATAATAGAAATAAACATTTTTTTAACCTAAGCAAACCTCTTTTTCATTGTATATAGCATTCTTTTAAATGTCATGAACAATTTTTTAAACATGGGAATACTTTTTTGAAACATTTGCTAATGGTATGAAACATTTTTAAAATTATGCAATTTTTTTACATTGCGTAAATGATTTAAAAAAAATTCAGATACATATTTTTAAAATGCAGGAATATTTTTTCATTGTCACAATTTTTTTAGAGTTATCAACATTTTTAACTGCTCTAACTAATTTTCATACAATGTTAACCTTTTTTTCAAATACGTGTTTCTAAATCATTAGGTAAATTTAATTAATAAACAATGTAAAAGGAGGAAAAAAGAATTTTGAGTGATGTAAACATGACGAGCCACGTCTCACTGGGCCAGCCAACCACCGATGTCCTGTAGGCAAGGCAGCCGTCGGCCTTGCATTAAGCGGCTCATAGCTGCTCGCGACCTATACCGGCATTTCCTATTTGCCGCCACAGGCGCCAGTTAACGTGCATTTTCGTTAACTGGCGCCAGTGGCGTCCGTAAATGGGCCGGCCCTTCTAGGCGCCGGTTGACATCGTCTTTTTTGAAAATTCTGTGAAGTTTTTGAAATATCTATGAATTTTTAAAAAAAATTAAGATTTTTTTCAGATTGTTAAACTTTTTTGAATATCAATGAACTGTTTTGAAGTTTGATGAACATCTTTGTGAAAATGGATGAACTTTTATTTATTTATGAACTTTTATTTAAGTTCAGTGAACTTTTTATAAAAATACATGAACTTTTTTTGAATTCTATGAACTTGTTCAAATTTAATGAACTTTTTGGAAAAATTAATGAAATTTTTGTAAATTGTATGAACTTTTTTAAAATTGAATGAACTTTTTTTTCAAATTGATGACCTTTTTTAAAAATTGTTGAGCCTTTTTTAAAGATATGAATTTTTTTAAATGGATATACCTTTTTTCTTTAAATCTTTAAACCTTTTTTGATTTCATATTATTATTTTCATAACAAAAAAATAGAAAAAAAATGGGGCAGCACGCTAGAGGGCCGGCCCATGCTAGCAGCGCTACTGGCGCCGGATCGTTAACGGGCGCCTGTGGCGCTGTATAGGAGCTCCCGCCTATACCTTGCTTAACGCGACTTGGAGTGACCGCTCCCATTAGGCCATTGCGCCCAGGTAGGTTCCAAGTAAGTTCGTCTACTCTCCTGTTTTTTCCTTTGTCCATTTCTTCTTTTATTTTCATTTTTGAAAATTTCTCAAATACATATATTTACAAACAAAAAATTTAAATTTTGAAATTGTGAATTTGAATATATCTGTATTAATAAGAGCATCCACATCCTGAATGTGAATTGTGAATTTGAATATATCCATTTGTTACAAACCGGGTGTTTCCCCTTTTTTTAGATTCGTTTATTTAAAATGTTGTATCTCTTAAACCGTCCATCCACATCCTGAACCATTTTCATCGTTGGATTTCTCATGTTGAGATCTTCGAAACTACATCCCATTTTAATAGGTTTTGACGAACTTTTTTTCACGAAAAACCCCCCGGGGAAAATAGGACAAAAAACCCCAAGCCGGAAGAACGCCCCCCTCTTTTCCCTTCCCAAGCTGGAAGAACGCCCCCCTCTTGCAGAAGCACACATGTGCCCTCGCGGAAGAAAAGAGAAAATAAAACATGACCTTTTCTTTTTTGAGTCACTCGCGAGAAGCGAACCTATGTTTCCGGGAGAAGAAAATCTGCGCTTCTCGCGGATGCACACACACACACACACACACACACACACAAAAGACATTTTTTTTCTTTTCTAAGAGGCACAGCTATGCTTCTCGCGGAAGCAAATTCTGTGCCTCCACGAGAAGCAAATATGTGACTCCTGCAGAAGAAACGAAAAGGAAAATACGTTTTTCTCCTTTTCGAGAGGAACAACTATGCCTCTAGCGAAAACAAATCTATGCATCCAGGAAAATCAAATATGTGTCTCTCACGAAAAATGTTTTTTTCGTGCAAAGCAATTTCTAGATCGCCAAGATGTGCCTATGGAACTGGACTGAACATTTCCAAATCAGTTCAAACCAACAGTGTCTACGCCCCTAACCCTAAAAAAATAAAGTTTAGGCCTAGTCTACACTCACCCGACCACCACACAAGTCAACCGGGTATCTTCCCTTCCTCCCCCGGCCACAGTTCTCTTGTCCCTCTCCTCTCCCTCTCCCAATCCCCTGCTAGCTAGGTTTTACTTTCCCCTCCGTCAAGGTTTTACCCACGAGCGACCGACCATGATGGTCGTCGAGCTGCAAGTGGAGCTGCTCCGTGCCCAGCTTGATGAGCACAAGATCGAGGTGATCCTCCATTCTGCCCCCTAGCCGCCACCATTTCCCATTTCTTCTTCATAGCTACCTCCCAACCGTCCATCTCCAAGTTAGTCATACTTGTGACCGGTATATCGCATCCAGCAACTATTGTAAGACATATTATCTATCAATCATTCATCTTTATGTCGCCAATGACCCACAAGTATAGGGGATCTATTGTAGTCCTTTCGATAAGTAAGAGTGTCGATTCCAACAAGAAGCAGAAGGAAATGACAAGCGGTTTTCAGCAAGGTATTCTCTGCAAGCACTGAAATTATCAATAATAGATAGTTTTGTGATAAGATAATTCGTAACGTGTAACAAGTAACAAAAGTAAACAAGGTGCAGAAATGTGGCCCAATCCTTTTTGTAGCAAAGGACAAGCCTGGACGAACTCTTATATAAAGCAAACCACTCCTGAGGACACATGGGAATTACTGTCAAGCTAGTTTTCATCACGCCCATATGATTTGCGTTCGTTACTTTGATAATTTGATATGTGGGTGGACTGGTGCTTGGGTGTTGTCCTTCCTTGGACAAGCCTCCCACTTATGATTAACCCCTCTCGCAAGCATCCGCAACTACGAAAGAAGAATTAAGGTATACCTAACCATAGCATGAAACATATGGATCCAAAGCAACCCCTTACAAAGCAACGCATAAACTAGGATTTAAGCTTCTGTCACTCTAGCAACCCATCATCTACTTATTACTTCCTAATGCCTTCCCCTATGCCCAAATCATGGTGAAGTGTCATGTAGTCGATGTTCACATAACACCACTAGAGGAGAGACAACATACATCTCATCAAAATATCAAACGAATACCAAATTCACATGATTACTTATAACAAGACTTATCCCTTGTCCTCAAGAACAAACGTAATTACTCACAAAGCATATTCATGCTCATAATCAGAGGAGTATTAATTATCATTAAGGATCTAAACATATGATCTTCCACCGAATAAACCAACTAGCATCAACTACACGGAGTAATCAACACTACTAGCAACCCACAGGTACCAATATGAGGTTTTGAGACAACGATCGGATACAAGAGATGAACTAGGGTTTGAGAGGAGATGGTGCTGGTGAAGATGTTGATGGAGATTAACCCCCTCTTGATGAGAGGATCGATGGTGATGACGATGGCAGTGATTTCCCCCTCCCGGAGGGATGTTTCCCTGGCAGAACAGCTCTGCCGGAGCCCTAGATTGGTCCTGCCCAAGTTCCGCCTCGAGACGGCGGCGCTTCATCCCGAAAGCTTCTCTATGATTTTTTTCAGGGCAAAAGACACCATATAGCAGAAGATGGGCATCGGGGGCCTGCCAGGGGGCCACAAGACAGGGGAGCGCGCCCAGGGGGTAGGGCGCGCCTTCCACCCTTGTGGCTGGCTGGTGGGCCCCTCTCTGGTGCTTTCTTCGCCCAATATTTTTTATATATTCCAAAACTGATCTCCGTAAAGTTTCAGGACTTTTGGAGTTGTGTAGAATAGGTCTCTAATATTTGCTCCTTTTCCAGTCCAGAATTCCAGCTGCCGGCATTCTCCCTCTTCATGTAAACCTTATAAAATAAGAGAGAAAAGGCATACGTATTGTGATATAATGTGTAATAACAGCCTATAGTGCAATAAATATCAATATGAAAGCATGATGCAAAATAGACGTATCAGTCATCATGTGTGACGAATTCAGTTAGGCAATGGGTTTAGGCACGACCTTGCAACCCGATGTATTTATGCCAAGGATCATTGGAATGACTACATATGTTTGACGTTATTTGTTTGTGTCCGATTGCAATGCTACTGTCTCTTGTATTGTTCTCGTTCTAAGGCCCCACGGGTGCGCAGAATCCTGTAGATCGATCAAGGAGAAGGTAAAGAGAGAGGAGGACATGGAACAATATCCTGAACAGAAGTGCGGAAAGTGGTTAGTATGGTAGTGTAAAGGTATTCCTTGGAGATACATGAGGTGTAGTCACTAAACTCCCACTGCTTTTATCTGAATGTTTATTCCTAATAATTGAGGTAACCATGTGCAATGATAAGGGCCATCGGTTGGACAACTAACTCTTGATGCATGTCGTGCACTGGTCAAGACGTACTTTGGACACACCCCCACATCTTCATGTCGCAAGCACATCAATCATATAGGTTTTCTTCGAGAGCATGGTTTAATATAATTAAGATCCCAAGCACAAATATAAAGTTGTGAGAGTAAGACCTCATACCCATGCCATTTGAATACTAGTGTTACTCCAAAAGGTTTTTAATGGTACATTGATAAAGTAGAATTAATTTGTTAGCAATAACTTATCAGATCCATTGACATAGTGCACATCGTCTCATGGGTTTGATAACCTAGGGTCACTCGTTAGGGAAAAGGTACGGGAAACCTTCTGCAGTCCATACTGGATCTCAAAGGGCATCATGTAGTGTAGGGAGGCGCTTCCTACATGCGGAGACTACATGAGCTACTTTGTCAGTCTTTGCTTGTTTTCTTCTGGCCCTCTCACATCTACCCTCTCTCTGTCCATTTTTCTCACCTCCAGTGGCTTGGTGAGCCCGGAACCATGACCCCCTAGTGACCAGTGATGCGGAGGCCTTCGGCGATGTATAATCCCCAACTCCCTAGTCCCCCACTTGGCCCTTTTGCTTGTGCACTATAAAATCTAGGTCCTACCCTAGGTCCTCGTGAGGTGAGTGTGGGTTATAGTTGAAACAGTTGAGGAGGAAAAGAGGCAAAATTGATCTAGTTTTTACATAGTGAAATTCCTCTTCGTACACCTTTTTTAGTTATTGCGTGGTCTACGGTGGTGTAGTTTCACCGGATATGTAATGAGATCTTATCTCCTTTGCAAGTACATTACTATTGTCCCTAACTCCCCTCCCTGTGAATACGAGAATCTTGTATTCTTCTACACCCACATGGTTTTCTAGAGATAGTGTGTTTCCTGATGCTTCCCATTCATATTTCATAGCGGATTACATTGATCCAACCCATCTTCATTGTCACTCCACTATCTCTCCCGGGAGCCTCGACCTTGTTTGTGCTTATTTGGGAACTTGTATTAACCTGATAATATAATTAGAGGCTACAAGGAGACTATAGAGAGTAGTGCATCATTTATAAGGTCCAATCGTGCTTACACTTATGTATGTTGGTGAGTGCATTAGCTATCCATCCATTATGATTGTAACCAAGTCCTAAAGTCTGGTTCGTATATGAACCTTTATTTCTCTTTCTCCAAAGAGGTTTGGCTACACATGTGTGCTCTGTTGCATTGTCCCTGTCCACCCTAGCCTCTACACTCAATACTCATTTGCCAAGCTTTTGGAAGATGGTGCATCCGGAGCCAATACTAAAATACATAACCACACTGAATGTTATAGGAGAAAAATGTTGGAATATTCAGCAACAACACCTCCCACTCCACAGAGTTGCAAGTGGCATCCAAGATTACAAACGACATATCACCATTGTTTCCATTGATAGAATAGCCTCGTTCTTTGTTTCTTCTTTGTAACACATGTTCTCATTTTTCAATCCTTGCTAGATTGTAAAACTTATCCCTAGGTTAATTAACTTTAAACTAAAATCAATATACCATCTAGCACAATACAAACTAAAAGAACAAAGAAGTTGGCGAGTAGAGACGACTAGGAACAAAGTCCTCACCCTCGCCTAGCCCTTGGCACATAACCCCTGCCATAGGCCACTCCGTCCTATGTCGACCACCATCCTCGCCGCCTTCTACTACTACACCGATAACCACAGGCTCCTAGGGGAAGCCACTCCACTTCTCCTCACCCACCACATAGCCATGCCCCCCTTGGATCGAATTCAATGATGGCCAGTACTTTCTGGACCGCATCTAGAGCAATCTCCATCTCCCAGTCAACTACTAGGTTGGAGAAGGATTCATAGGATTCTTCTGCATCGCAAAATTCAGAAGATATAATATCAGACTCTCCAAGGAATCGATTGGCGCAATTCTCCCCGCATTCTTTGGATGTCATTTTCCATTGTTCAATGTTTCACAACTAGAAACTTGGACTTTGAATCTTTGTTTATTCAAAGGAAGTTGGTTGGAGATAATATTCACGATCCCTGAATTTAGCCTCAAATTTTGGGTTTGGGGAAATGAAGATTCCAGGAGCAAGATCAAGAGTGGACTCTAGTTAGTCATTCTCCTGCAACAAAAATCGTATGGTGAACATATTAGATCTCCTCGATCATATCTGTCGAATTAGATTATTAGATCTCGTTTGTCCCAGGACCATGATCCACCTAGACTACAATGCATATTTGTCTTTGGTCGAATTTGCTATCCAAATCACAATAAAAAACTATGGAAACTGGCCAACCAATGTTACAATCCTTCAGAATAGACCACATCAGTGTGATGATGTATTTATCATCTTTGAGAAGCATAACATATCGGTTTGAACTTGATAAATTTAACTCAATAGGGAATCTTGGCTGCTAGTAGACTAGTAGTTGATTTTCCTTTCGATAACAGATCCATAGCCAAACTGGCTCATTCTCTGCGTAGCTTTTGGAATCTCCTTCCTATAATACAGAGCAAAAAGTACTAGAGGTGCACGGGTTAAATCAGAGTAACAAAAAGTTATCTGATATTCCAGCCGGTCTAGTTATTAGAGAGAGGTATGATTTTTAGTGACTCATGGACCCGCCCTTTAGTTATCATGCAAGAAGAAATGATGGGTGGTGGTCCAAGAGATGAAGATCCCATCCCAATTGACGGGAATCCCCGCCCAAGAACAAACTAGGCTCATTTTCATCACAATCAAGAGAATCATATGATTGAAAATGCTACCTTTAGCTCAAGCTAATGCACCCCAGGAGCAAGGACCTGATAATGTCAATGTAGCACACTAGATCCAGCCAATTCCAAATATAGAATCAGTGGAAGAGGTGGGGGAGATACAGAGGAGTATGCAGATTTTCCTGGCTGGGGACATTGGGCTATGCCTCTGAATTAAAATATTGATCAAGAGCTAGATAATGGTGATGTCCTATACATGAATGATCTTTTGGTACCATTAGACATCAACAATGATTGATAGCGTGACCTGGAGGTAGAAAGCAGTCTGACACTATCTCTGACTCTTATTGAAGCTAGCAATGGATCTATTAATTCCATTGCTGGAGGTGGCCCACAAGAAGAGCAAGACTTTTTCCAAGAGCTCCCAAATCCAAACTTGGTCCTTCCTCCTCCTGAACAAGGCTTCCAAATGGTTCACTTGTGGCATGTGATTGATCCACAAGAGATACCACATCAAAATACGAACATCCCTCAAACAATGGATCTAAACTTAGTGCAACCACTGTTCCAACTAATTGAACCTCTCTAGCAACTATTTGAAGAAGACTAGATGAATATTCAAAATATCGTAGCACATCGACTGGATCTTAATTCCCCTCCATAACCATCATTTGATTTTTGGCCAAAAGCTCTGATACGTCTCCGTCGTATCTACTTTTCCAAACACTTTTGCCCTTGTTTTGGACTCTAACTTGTATGATTTGAATGGAACTAACCCGGACTGACGCTGTTTTCAGCAGAATTGCCATGATGTTGTTTTATGTGCAGAAAATAAAAGTTCTTGGAATGACCTGAAACTCCACGGAACATCTTAGAAAAAATAATAAAAAAATCCTCACCAAAGATGAAGACCAGGGGCCCACACCCTGTCCACGAGGGTGGGGGCGCGCCCCCCTCCTGGGCGCGCCCCCCTACCTCGTGGGCCTCCTAGTGGCCCTCCGACGCCAAATCCAACTCCATATATTGGCTTTCGGGGAGAGAAAATTAGAGAGAAGAAATCATCGCGTTTTACGATACGGAGCCGCCGCCAAGCCCTAATATCTCTCGGGAGGGCTGATCTGGAGTTCGTTCGGGGCTCCGGAGAGGGGGAATCATCGCCGTCGTCATCATCAACCATCCTCCATCACCAATTTCATGATGCTCACCGCCGTGCGCGAGTAATTCCACCATAGGCTTGCTGGACAGTGATGTGTTGGATGAGATTTATCATGTAATCGAGTTAGTTTTGTTAGGGTTTGATCCCTAGTATCCACTATGTTCTGAGATTGATGTTGCTATGACTTTGCTATGCTTAATGCTTGTCACTAGGGCCCGAGTGCCATGATTTCAGATCTGAACCTATTATGTTTTCATGAATATTTGTGTGTTCTTGATCCTATCTTGCAAGTCTATAGTCACCTACTATGTGTTATGATCCGGCAACCCCGAAGTGACAATAATCGGGACGACTCCCGGTGATGACCATAGTTTGAGGAGTTCATGTATTCACTATGTGCTAATGCTTTGTTCCGGTTCTCTATTAAAAGGAGGCCTTAATATCCCTTAGTTTCCAATAGGACCCCGCTGCCACGGGAGGGTAGGACAAAAGATGACATGCAAGTTCTTTTCCATAAGCATGTATGACTATATACGGAATACATGCCTACATTACATTGATGAATTGGAGCTAGTTCTGTGTCACCCTATGTTATGACGGTTACATGACAAAACACATCCGGCATAATTATCCATCACCAATCCGGTGCCTACGAGTTTTCCATATACTGGTTCTCGCTTATTTACTTTTCTGTTGCTACTGTTACAATCACTACAAAATACCAAAAACATTACTTTTGCTGTCTACTTTTGTTACCGTTACCAACACTATCATATTACTTTGCTACTAAACACTTTGCTGCAGATACTAAGTTTCCAGGTGTGGTTGAATTGACAACTCAGCTGCTAATACTTGAGAATATTCTTTGGCTCCACTTGTGTCGTATCAATAAATCTGGGTTGAATACTCTACCCTCGAAAACTGTTCCGATCCCCTGTACTTGTGGGTTATCAAGACATTTTTCTGGCGCCGTTGCCGGGGAGCATAGCTCTATTCTTTGAGTCATTTGGGATTTATATCTGCTGGACACTATGAAGAACTTGAAAGACGATCGAACTACTATTTTGCCCTCAACTACGAGGGGAGGTAAGGAACTGCCATCTAGCTCTGCACTAGATTCTCCTTCCGTTATAAGTAAGCTTGCGACACCTAAACCTGCTACTGCTATGAAATTCTTATATGTCGCATGTTATTGATGATGCCACTTCTACTATGCATGATACTTATGATGAAACTACTTCTATGCTTGATAATACTGTGCCCCTTGGTAAATTTCTTGATGAACAAATTGCTAGGTCTAGAGAAAGAGAAATTGTTGAATCTGAATACGATGATGAGAGTGATGATGAAAATATGCCTGCTATTCCTGAGGGTTATCTTTTTGATGCGGAATCTTCTGCAGCTATTTTTGCCTGCCAGGATATATACGAACTTAAGAGGTTGCTAGTTAAATGGAGTAAAGAATCTCTTAGAGATAGAATGAGACATGACCCTGCCTTTGCTACTTCACCTATCTGTGTTCCCGATAAGGATTATTATGAATTTTCTGTTGATCCAGATATAATTACTTTGGTTGAATCTTATCCTTTCTATGGCTATGAATCTGAAACTGTTGCGGCACATCTTACTAAGTTAAATGATATAGCCGCCCTGTTTACTAATGATGAGAGATCGCGCTACCTTTATTTACTCAAAATATTTCCATTCTCATTAAAGGGTGATGCTAAGATATGGTTTAATTCTCTTGATCCTAGTTGTGTGCGTAGTCCCCAGGATATGATTTATTACTTCTCTGCTAAATATTTCCCTGCTCATAAGAAACTAGCTACTTTGAGGGAAATATATAACTTCGTGCAAAATAAAGAAGAGAGTCTCCCACAAGCTTGGGGGAGGCTTCTCAAGTTACTTAATGCTTTGCCTGATCATCCTCTTAAGAAACCTGAATTACTTGATATCTTTTATAATGGACAAACTAATGCTTCCAGAGATTACCTTGATAGTTGTGTTGGTTCTCTTTTTAGGGAAAGAACACCGGATGAAGCTGAAATTCTATTAAATAATATGTTGACAAATGAAAATAATTGGGCACCTTTCGAGCCACCTCCCGAGCCAGCTCCAGAGCCAATTACTGAGCATATTCCTAAACCAACTCCGGAGAAGAGAGGTGTTCTATTTCTCAGTCCTGAGGATATGCAAGAGGCAAAGAAATCTATGAAAGAAAAAGGTATTAAAGCTGAAGATGTTAAGAATTTACCTCCTATTGAAGAAATACACGGTCTTAATTTACCGCCTGTTGAAGAATTATATGATCTCAATTCCTTATTCACTGAAGAACCTCCTGATCCCGATATCCCGACACAGGTAGTAAAGGTAAATTCTCTCTATAGATATGATAAAGCTGAAGTCCCTCCTACTAAAATTGCTAGTCAGTGCTTGGATGAGTTTGATGACTTTATGTTTAAGCAAGATGACTTTAATGCTTATTTTGGTAGACAATTAAAATAGAATACCTTTATGATTAAACGCTTGGGTGATTTTATGGCTAATAATAGAGGTGAACTTAAACTTGTTAGCAAACATGCTTCTATGGTTACCACTCAAGTAGAACAAGTACTCAAAGCTCAGAAAGAAGTGCTTGATGAAATGAATAGTAAGAAAAATGATTATACTGTTAGAGTGGCTACTAGAACTGGTAGAATGACACAGGAACCTTTGTATCCTGAAGGCCACCCTAAGAGAATCGAGCAAGATTCTCAGAGAAATAATATTGATGTACCTAGTTCTTCTAAAAGCAAGAAAAAGAAAAATGATAGGACTTTGCAAACTCCTAGTGAACCTATTGCTGAACCACCTGAGAATCCAAATGATATCTCTATTTCTGATGCTGAAACACAATCAGGTGATGAACATGAACCTAATGATAATGTTCATAATGATGCTCAACCTAGTAATGATAATGATGTAGAAGTTGAACCTGTTGTTGATCTTGATAACCCACAATCAAGGAATCAACATTATGATAAAAGAGACTTCGTTGCTAGGAAACATGGTAAAGAAAGGGAACCATGGATTCAGAAACCCATGCCTTTTCCTCCGAAACCATCCAAGAAAAAGGATGATGAGGATTTTGAGCGCTTTGCTGAAATGATTAGACCCATCTTTTTGCGTATGCGATTAACTGATGTGCTCAAAACAAATCCTTATGCTAAGTATATGAAGGATATCATTACTAATAAAAGAAAGATACCGTAAGCTGAAATTTCCACCATGCTTGCTAATTATACTTTTAAGGGTGGAACACCAAAGAAACTTGGAGATCCAGGAGTACCTACTATACCATGCTCCATTAAGAGAAATTATGTTAAAACTGATTTATGTGATCTTGGAGCCGGTGTTAGTGTTATGCCTCTCTTTATATCGTAGACTTGACTTGAATAAGTTAACGCCTACTGAAATATCTTTGCAAATGGCTGATAAATCAACTGCTATACATGTCGGTATTTGTGAGGATGTGCCTGTTGTAGTTGCAAATGTCACTATTTTAACGGACTTTGTTATTCTTGATATTCCCGAGGATGATAGTATGTCTATCATTGTTGGAAGACCTTTCCTTAATAGTGCAGGGGATGTTATTGATTGCAACAAAGGCAATGTCACTTTTCATGTTAATGGTAACGAGCATACAGTACATTTTCCGGGGAAACAACCTCAAGTTTATAGTATCAACTCTATTGGAAAAACTCCATCGATTATATTTGGAGGTTTTGAATTTCCTCTCCCTACTGTCAAGAAAAAGTATGATATTCTTATTGTTGGGGATTTTCATATCCCCGTTGAGGTAACTTAGTGCTATTCTAAATTTCTCCGGTTCCGTGTTATTCGGAATGAGTTTGTTAACAAAACTTGATCAACCTTGTTAGTGGGTTCATTTTGATGATCACGAGATGGATGAAACTAGAAGCACAACCTTCTGTACCCTCTTTATATTTTCTGTTATTTAGTAGAAATAAAGTAAAATAGTATTTTTTTCTCTCTGTCTCCTGACTTATCCGTGCAATATAAAAATATCCGGAAAATAAAAGTCCTCAGAATGCCATGCCAATTTAATATGATTTTTTCGGGAATATTTGAGGATTTACTGTGCAATAATTACCGCGGGGGGAGCTGCCACCTGGCCACGAGGGTGGAGGGCGCGCCCTACCCCCCTGGGCGCACCCCCTGCCTCGTGGGCCCACAGTGGCCCTCCTCCACTTATCCCTACACATATCTTCTTCCTCTGCCTCACACAAACACGAAAAACCAACTCAAGCATGAGTTCCAGCCCCTGTTGCTGTGATTTTCGATCTCCTTGCTCAAAGCACCTCTCGCAAAACTGCTTGGGGAGATTCACTACAAGAAATATGTCAACTTGTGACCACCACTATTGGTCACTGAAAGGTCATGGTTTTTCATTTGCGACCTTTTTGTGACCAAAAACAGAAGGTCAAAAGCTGGCGGTCGTAAAACTGACTATAGTGACCTTTCTTCTGGAATGGTCGAAGACGTTTATGACCAAAATATGTCCACTGTGGCATTTTGGTCACTAGCAACCTCCTCAGGCCACGTAGGCATCCAGCGTGGCAAGCTGATGTGGCACAAGATTCAGCCCGGTCCAATTCAGTTTTCTACATGGGCCTAGCCCATTAATTCAGCCTTTTAATATTTATTTATTTTCTGTAAGTTACACGGGCCAACCCGTTTTAGCCTTTTATTTATTTCTGGGCCGGGTCTTTTAACATTGTTTGGGCCATTATATTTTGGAGCTGGTCCCACTTGTCATCTTCTCACACATTGGGCCCACTTGACAAAAAATTAAAACTGCTTAGATTATTTTCATAAGTGAATCCCACAAGTTAGGTTTCCATTCCACACGTTTTCAAATCACATACATAATCAATATTTCAAACAGAACAGTACAAATGTAGTTCATCAAATAAAACTAACTAAGTCTACTACAATCTGTACATAGTTATTACAACCCAGATATGCCTACTATTACAATATTACACTATTTACATTCTATTACAATCAAATAGAAGAGACGACTCTTTGTTGAGTAGAGCTATATGGTTTCGAACTTCATTTTGTAGACCTGGAGCTCCTGAACACAAAGACAAACATCACTAGAGATTAGAGTGTACACATGCTAGGTCTACCATTGGTTAAAAATAACTAATAATCACATGACGAATCTGAATGCAGCATATAAAAAGAACTAGTTCATTTCATCAGTATGAGATCTAACTGTTTGCCACTCGGTAGATAACCTACCAGGGAGGCCTTGATATAAACAGGGGTACGTGTAAATATATGTGTTCACAGGCTTGAATACATCGCCAGGAACTGTAAGTACAGAACATGTAACATGGTGGCTACATAAACAGAACGAGATGTGGCATGCTTAAAAGTCCGAGCCCATGCTATGCCTATATATAATCAGGTGCAGCTTAAATATACGTGGGCACATACTGAAAGGAACAAGATAGCATGATGATATCCGATCGACTAGATTTGAGAGAAACCTGATCGAGCCAACACAAAAAAGAAATAGAGCAAGATTTGAGCTGTACCTGCGGTGTGTTACTTATGGTGGAACTGGAAGGAGACTTGCTCGGATTTAGTCAACACGAATTGTAAGTGTAAAGCAGATCATCTTGGCTGTTACACACGAAAAGAAAAGACAATGTGTTTTTTAGACTGCACGGTCAACAACAACAACAAATGTAAAGAATGTTTAGGTACACAAGCATGTGTAGCAAGCATTAAAAGTTCAATCTGTTTGGTAGAAGGCACCATTGATCTCGTTCTCACAGCCATACTTACATGCACACATGCAGTTTTAATTAATTAAATGGGCAGGCAACAAAGGCAATTACAGATCTAGGTGCAGGAGGTAGTGAGAGCAACTCAAGATATACACTACTACAGGGATCGTCAAGATGTAGGGGATGGAGGTGTCTCACTTGGTTTCAAAATAAGATGCACACAAAGACAACCACATAAATATAGCAGTGCGTAGTACTGAGGAAACAGGGACAACATTTGAGGAGGAAAGCTACGTGCATGTGCACTTGCGAGGCCACATATTCTGGGTCATCCACCACTAGTAGAAAAGGGGCCAATGGTCCAGGCCGGTCCAGCCCATTAGTCCCGGTTCAAACTAGAACCGGGACCAATGGGGGCATTGGACCCGGTTCGTGAGCCCCGGGGGGCGGCCGGGCCACGTGGGCCATTGGTCCCGATTCGTCTGGACCTTTTGGTCCCGGTTGGAGGGACGAACCGGGACCAATGGTCCTCGCTCCTGGCCCACCACCATTGGTCCCGGTTGGTGGCATGAACCGGGACCAAAGGCTGCCCTTTAGTCCCGGTTCATGCCACCAACCGGGACTAAAGGGTTGGTCCTTGTTGCGGTCACAGCTTAGTCCCACCTCGCCAACCGAAGGGGAATCAGACCGGTTTATAAGCCCCTCCCTCGCTGCCTTGTTGAGTTCCTCTCAAAATGAAAATAGATGCCCTTATACAGGGAATTTAACCTAAATTCATACTGAATTTCTCTGAAGTTAGTAGAAATTTATTATGAATTTAGGTTGAATTTTCTCTATAAGCGCATCTATGCTCATTTCTGAGTAGTTTTTATATAGTTTTTTTCTTTTCTGCTATATTTATTATTTTCTTTTTATTTCTGAGTTGTAATAAGTCATTAAAAATAAGCATCTATGCTCATTTTTTAGTAAAGTTAATCACAACTATTTTTTCTTCTATTTATTTCTGAATTGTAATAAGTCATTAAAAATAAGCATATGTGCTTATTTTTTAGTAAAGTTAATCACAACTATTTTTGCTTCTATTTATTTCTGAGTAGTTTTTTATATAGTTTTTTTCTTTTCTACTATATTTATTTTTTACTTTTTTCTGAGTTGTAATAAGTCATTAAAAATAAAAAAGAGGTGCAATGCTCGTTAATTTGCTTCAAGCCTTTCGGAATAGTGTCAACTGCACTGCACATAGCTCTGTGCAATCTACCCTATTCCTCAAGGCTTGAAGCTAACCAACGTGCAGGTGAGCATTGAGCCTCTTCTTCGTCGTCTCTTCACTCAGGGCTTATAAATAGCTGCGAGTGCCTCTCGCTTGGCGAGGTGGGACTAAAACAAGAGCTGCGGAAAGAATCAACTAAAAAACAGCTGCAGAAAATAAAAAATTAGACGGGTCCATTGGTCCCGGTTTGTGGCAACAACCCGTACCAATGCCCCTCTTTGGTACCGGTTGGTGGCACCAACTGGGACCAATGCCCCTCTTTTGTCCCGGTTCGAGCCACCAACCGGGACCAAAGGTCCTCCTTTCCCGCCATTTGGGCTGCCGAAAAGAGGCCTTTGGTCCCGGTTGGTGGCTCAAACCGGGACAAAAGAGGCGCATTGGTCCCGGTTTGTGGCACCAACCAGGACCAAAGCTTTGCTATAAGTAGCACTGCCGCCCCGCCCCGACTTCGATCTCTCCCGATGCCGCGCGCCGTCCCCTGCCGCCATCTCGCCGTCGCCGCCCCGCCCCGACGCCGTCGCCGCCCGCCCTGCCACCCCGACGCTGTACGTCGCCGGCCCGCCCCGCTACCGACGTCGTACGTCGCCGCCCCGCCCCGACGTCGCCGCCCGCCCTGCTGCACCTCGCCATCGCCGCCGGCCCTGCTGCACCTCGCCATCGCCGTCACCGGCCGTGAGCAACTTTCTTTTATTTTTGTTAGATTTTTTGTATAGTTCATAGATTTTTTTGTTAGATTATATTTGTAGTAATTTAGATATGTAGTTCATATTGTGTAATTTAGATTGTGTAATTAATTTGTTCATATTATGTTAGATTTTTTTTCTGTTAGTAGATTTTTTTTGTTAGATTAGATGTGTAGATCTTTTTGTTAGATTAGATGTGGTGTAATTTAGATATGTAGTTCATATTGTGTAATTCAGATTGTGTAATTAATATGTAGTTCATATTTTTAGTAAGTACTTCATATATATATAGTTGAACTAGCTAGTTGATTTAATAAACTAATTTATTTTACTATATATAGAAGTAGTTTGTTTTTAGTAAGTAGTACTTTATTTATTTATAGTAAGTGCTTAATTAGTAGTTGAACTAGATAGTTGATTTAATTAATAAAACTACTTTATTTAACTATATATAGAAGTAGTTCCCGCATCGACGTCGGCGATGCCTATCCCGCATCCTCGTCGTCGTCGACTCGGCGGTGGAGGCTTGCTTGATCAGGGCCATGTTCGGGACTGGGCTCCGCCGGGCCGGTATTGGGAGGTGCTACCTTCCGGGGGACGTAGGTTGGTGAGGAGGGAGCCCGTTGTTGACCCGATCCTTGTTTGGTGGCGGTCGCGTGGAGCAGTGACAGTGCCGAGGCTTCCGGACACCGTGGAGGTGGTACGTCACCGTGTCAGCGAGGAGGACGAGCACGTCCGTCGCTACATGGTTGCATTGGAGGGCAGGTTCGACAATACCTGGCAGGTTCTTCAGGGATCTCACTGGAGCTATGATCCTGTGATGGTTCCTTATCTTTGGGTGTCCACCGCCCGCGTCGATACCCGTCGGGCACTATGGTTCTAGTTGTATTAGTGATGCTATATTAGTGATAATATTCGACGATGTATGGACACCAAGAGATGATGTACTTTTTCTTATAATTATTGAATGCATGCTAATTTGAATACTACTTTATTTTATGATTTGGTTTTGCTTATTTTATGATTTGTTTTTGCTTATTGAATGCTCATATTGGATAAGTTCTCCTTCATTCCCGTGTGCTAGATAATTTGGTGCAATAATGCACTCGGGAATGAAAGGAGGAGCTACGTACATCATCGATAGTCAAACCGTGATTAATAATCTAGTTTAATATTTGAATTATGAACATAGGCCGGAAATGTCGTACTCGGACGATGAAAACCGCCCGAGGGAGTGCGACTGATGCCACGACGACCGAGGTATCTGTGACAGGTTCATTGAGCTGGACGAAGATCGTCGCTTCAACATTAAGCTCGAGGAGACCTTCGATGTTCATACGGTACGCAACCGACGATATTTTTCATGACTTCAACTATTTTAATCATGACAATTCGACTATTTTAATCATGACAATATTTTTCATCTTTTCCAATTCGACTAGCTTATCCCATGCTTTGCAAGACGCTATGTCTTGGAGAGGATGGGTTTTGAAGACCATGAAAGTTTCGAAACCAAAAAAATTATCCTAAGTACCCATCACGGTGTGGATTTTCAAGTAAAGTTGTACAATGCTCAGAGTGTAACCCATTTTGGTTGCAAAAATTGGGAAGCACTTTGCAAGATGTATGGTCTTGATGAGGGTATGCTTGTCACCATGGATCTTGGTGATCCTACAATCGAGCAAGAGAGACCTTTGATTTGGGTCCTTGTGGATACACCTCCAATTCTTCCCCCATGTGAGCTTAACATAGTTATTAAGTAATTTATATTGTTTATTTCAAAATAGTTGACAACTTATCTCCATTGACAGCTTATTTTCATTCTTCAAAGAATGTGCGGAAGATGGTAGACAGAACCTACTACACCGAAGGCTCCGAATTAACTTATCAGGAGAAAAATCATCTGGTCGCATTTTGTACTGATCTTGAGAATTACAATATCTACAATAAAACTCCTCAACATTATGGTCAATACGTGCCACTAGTGCACGTGTTGAACTACGGTAACTACCATGGAGATACCCTGGTAAGATTATTTTTTACTATTACAACATCCGTGCTTCTTTTTGCACACTTCTAAAACTAGTACATCATTGCTAACTACGAAGTTATTACTATGTTTTTCAACAGATAATCCCGAATGATTGTGTGCCTCATCTGATGTATACGCATGGTAGCCTTCATGTTTTGAACATACAACCAGGTCATCCTACGAATCTCAACTGTCCATACCGGGTTTCTAAAATAAGTGGAGACACAACAATCAAAGAATGGAAAAAATGTATGGACAGTCGTAAGGAGCTTCTTGGAAGCAAAAAGCAGCGAAAGGCAAGAATTGGAGACAGGATGATCGCCATTCTTCATTATGGAGAGTCAGGGTCTATATTGTTTTTTGCTATTTTACCTTAAGGGTGTTTAGGTCCTACCTGATACTGGTGATCATGTGCTAAGAACAATTACGTAGGGTTGGGTTCGATGACTATGAGGATGATGATCGTATGACTTATTATTAATAACGAGTAGAAGTTATATGATGATGCATGATTAGTAGGACTTGTTATTATATATGATGATGTATGATGCGAGCATGCATGAGCATGTTATATCAGTGGGTGAAATGAACATAGCAGCAGCGTTGATAAACCAAGGACGAAGATATAAGAGAGGACACTTCTCTCTATTAGCTAGCTAATAACAACCTAAAAATAACCCTCAAAACCCCTAAAGCAGCCACTTTTGTAAAAAAAATGGACTTTTGGTCCCGGTTGGTGCCACCAACTGGGACCAAAGGCCCCCTGACTGGGCTCGGCGGACCGGCCACGTGGAGGCACATCTGTCCTGGTTCGTGTTTGAACCGGGACTAATGGGTGGGGGTATTTGTAACGACCCATTAGTCCCGGTTCATGAACCGGGACTAAAGGCACTTACGAACCGGGACTAATTGGTGTTTTTCTACTAGTGCACCACACTAGCCACCATCACGTACCCGTCCCATCAACAATGTTGCTCCTGCAGCATCCACAGATAACCATTTATAAATTAAACAGACCAGCTACACGTACAAGGTTATACTAAGCATGTATGTACAGTCCAGCTACACGTACAAGGTTATACTAAGCATGTAAGTACAGTCCAGCTACACGTACAAGGTTATACTAAGCATGTAAGTATAGTCCAGCTATAAAGTGGATGGCAAAGTGTGGCTGTTGTTGTTGCTACTTTAGCCAACTGAGCTAATTAATCTCAAAAACCTAATACACTTCAAATATTGAGTACAGCAGCAACATCTACTTGTTACTGGAGTTCCAGTTCAAGATGGCCAGAGGCCACTTGGCACCATGGAACCTGCACAATCTCCACCATATATATGAATGAGTTAGAAAGAAAACTAGAGTTGAACTACCCAGCCTCATACATACATACATACAGGAGCAAAATTTGATTACACAAGAAGGTAGCTGGAGTGGTGGTGGTGGAAATGAAAATGGACGGACACGGCTCAGCGAGGAGAGGACCTCAACATTGAAGTTTCACAAAACAGGAATTTCATTAATTTGAGTGGGTTTTAGTAGCTCAAGCTTAGTTAAGTTAAGCACTTAGTACTAAACAGCAGCAACACTTGAACCATAACATGTCCAGAAAGGAAACAAAACATGAGACAAGTATTGATAGCAAGTCCACGAAGGACATCCGATGGTTTCAGCCACATCCTAATAAACCTGCAGCATTCTTTAGCACCTAATTATCAGCAACAAATCAATGGCCAGATGAGCACCACCACAACAAATCGACACTAACACTTCGCCCAAGCAAGGAATCAGCTCACACATGCAAGATGATGATTGCATACATACAAATCATGTGCTGGCAGAAAAAAATCCAAGCAGGAGCTCGTCTTCTCTCTCTGTTTGGTAACTAACAAGCTAAATAAAATAAAATAAAAACATGACTTGTTCATACAGATCCCTCTAAAATTCCTTGGCACAAGTGCATCACATATTCATCAACTTAGCAGCAGAAGTAGTGAGCACATGAAGAGGGGGAGGGAGATGGAGGAGCTACCTACCGTGGTCGCAATGGAAGCAGAGGAGCAGACCCCTCTTCCCCCCCCCTCAAGCAAGACAGGGTTGCCGGCTGGGTGCGCCCCTACTCCTCGAGTAGGAGACCCCCTTCCCCTAATGCTGCTTGGCGTGCCGCATCACTAGTCACCCTGAACACAGCAAGTTTCAGATGTTCAGAACAGATCAACATGTTGAGCAGTTACGAAATCACGAGAAAGAAGTGGGAGGGTGGATCACGATGGTCTCACCTCGTTATCGTCGTCCTCATCCAACCCCGGCGACCAAGTACACATCCAAGCTAGTTCACGAATCCATGGCTGCTGACTTGCCTACCAGCTGCAGCATTGTGCCCCTGGATGCCACAAAAACAACCTGACTTATAGGCATAGATAGAGAAGACCAAAAGCGAAACAACACACTAATGCTACAGTGCCTTGGGGTATAATTTTAATATAGCCAGCAACACTTACAGAAATAATATCTATAGATGATTCCATACAAAGTAGAATAGTTGTACTTGGCAATGCACACTAGCTAACAGAATGTCCACAATAAATATTTTGGCTAAAGTACTTTCCTTGAGAGCTTTACAAATTACAACAATGATTCATCTCACTATTTCTAGAGGTTGTAAGGAATCTACCCAACCCCTGTTGCGTGGAACTAAACCCCGAGCTCCTTCCTGATTTAACAACCTGAAGTATGCATGCTGCAGATTTGTACAATTTCTAGATTAAACGAACTCCTTGTGTACCTTAACGGATTAATTAACAGTCCATTCATGTGCTGATTACCTAGACTACAGTGCAAGCAACTTGTGCAAAGGGCATAAGTGAGCAACTCTTTGCCCTTCACCATACAGAAACTTGGGCCTAACGAGATATTGATTTTATTGAATCCACGATCGGCTTATGTGGAAACCAACCCATCCACAGCTAACGCGGGATATTTCTAGGTAAGTGTTGATCAAAATGTTGGCACCAAGGTAAGGCACCCAATTAAACATGCGAGGCCAAGAATCTGGCACGGGCAGACCCGGAACAACACCAACGGTGGGAGGCGTGGTGCCGCAAGGAATCAAAGCAGCATAGTTGACTCGCTGGAGTGGCCGTGAAGGACGGGGGAGGCCTGGCTCTGCAGCTTCTCGGCAGTGTGCTCTGCGCCATCTCCATCTTCCTCTCCCTCTGTGCCCCCTCCATTGACGGATCCTCCCACTCGTCACCCAGGCGGCGAACCTGGCCGGCGCGTGGTCGCGGGAGAGACGGTGTGCATGGTGGGGTCGAGCGCGGCGCCCAGAAGTGCGGTGCCGACGGCCTCAAAAGCCGGGCGGGGGTCGAGCACGGTGAAGAGCGCCGGCCGGGAGCGCTCGGCCGGCCGCCAGGAGCGGCAGCATGCCATGGCACCGCGCCACAGGTCCTCCAGGCCCAGCCGCGAGAACACCTCCGCCAGGCACACCGGCGTCAGATCCGCCCACTCCCTCTGCTCCTCCTCCTCCCCCGGCGCCACCTCGCCGGCCTCGCGTCTGGTCGCCATCTCGCCTCCGCTCGCTTTTCTCTTCGGGTTGGTAGGCTGGTTGGTTCGGCTGGGTGGTGAGGGATGGGGAGGGGCGAGAGGAGGCGGGTGTGGGGGAGGCCATGAACGACGGCGAGCTCCGCCGGAGGGAGGTGGCGGTGGCGGCGATGGATCTGGAAGGGAGGCGGTGATGGATTGGGTTGCGGGGCTCGCGCTAAGGTGAGACGAGGGAGAGATTGTGAGGGGAAGGAGGGACGAGGTCGGCAGCGGTGGGTAGGAGGACGGCGAGGTCGGAGGTGAGTGAGGACGGCGAGGTCGTCGGTGGATCGGGAGGCGGCGATGAGCAGATGGGGGGAGAAGGGTGCGATGGGGGAAGGGGTGTGATGTGAGCTAGGGTTTGTGATGTGGTGGGGTGGATGGACGGATGGATGGACGGATGGATGTGGGATGGTGCGATGGATGGACGGATGGATAAGTGCCATGTCATCGATCCATGGGAATGGTTCTGATTGGTTTGGAAAATCAATGATTTAAAAGAGTTTCCAAGTACAAAAACTAGAGGGATTTTCTGAAGTAGTTATCAAAAATATTTTGCAAAAGGGTACCACACCAATTTTCACTATAGTTAGACCACACTTTATGGATAAGGACCAATTTGTACACATTTCTCATATTTCTAGCTATTATTAATCATTTTTTTGAGTGCCCCAAATGATGTTTTTTTGTGAAGAACCTACCAAATAATTATTGCAAAATTGCACCAAATCATTTTTCTAAAATACTAGGTCATATTTACTGCATAATTGACCAAATGGTTGGGTGTAAAAAGTTTTGATCCACCTCTGGTGAAAAAGACAAATTTCCGCCGACTCAGTTGGAAGCGGGTTAAATCTGAACTGCAGCTACCTCATAGTTTGCTCTTTATTTTTTCAAAAAATCATTTCTAGGTACATAAGTATCTATTTAATCAGAGAAACACCAAAAAAATTATAAGATTCAACCACTAGCTAGGAACGGTCATTCCCATCGTTTTGACTGCATTTTGAAATGGGCATAAAAAATTCAAAAAAAAACAAAAAATTGGAAAACCTTCGCATTGTGTCATTATATATGACCAAGTTTCCAAGGAAAATAATAAAATTGTAATACGGAAATTATTTTAAAAAGTGTTCTCAGAAATGAGCTATCATGCGTGAAGATTCATGGCTTTCAAGCCAAATGATCAATCTTATGGCCATATTCATGGCATAGTTTTTTTAAATGATCTCATATTGTGCACAAGGGTGCATATTGGAATTCCAAACAATGTTGCCTAAGAGAGTTTTCACTTTCATTGCACACAAGAGTCATTTTCCATTTTTCGAGTGCCCCAAATGAGGTTTTTTTGTGAAGGGCCTACCAAATAATTGTTGCAAATTTGGACCTAATCAATTTTATAAAATACTAGGCCATATTTAATGCACAATTGACCAAATGGTTGGGTGTAAAAAGTTTTGATCCACCTCTGGTGAAAAAGACAAATTCCCGTCGATTCAGGTGGAAGCGGGTCAAATTTGAACTGCAGCTGCCTCATAGTTTGCTATTTATTTTTTCCAAAAATCATTTCTAGGTACATAAGTATCTAATTAATCATAGAAACATCAAAAGTTTTCCAAGATTCAACCACTAGCTAGGAACGGTCAAGCCCGCCGTTTTGACCACATTTTGAAACGGGCGTAAAAAATTCAAAAAAAATCAAAAAACTGGAAAACCTTCGCCTTGTGTCATTATATGTGACCAAGTTTCCAAGAAAAATAATAAACTTGTAATACGGTAATTATTTTAAAAAAGTGTTCTCGGAAATGAGCTATCATGCGTGAAGATTCACGGCTTTCAAGCCAAATGATCGATCTTATGGCCACATTCATGGCATAGTTTGCTCAAATGATCTCATATTGTGCACAAGGGTGCATCTTGGAATTCCAAACAATGTTGCCTAAGGAAGTTTTCATTTTCTTTGCACGAAAAAATCATTTTTCGTTTTTCGAGTGCCCAAAAGGAGGTTTTTTTGTGAAGGAACTACCAAATAATTGTTGAAAAAAATGTACCAAATCAATTTTATCAAATACTAGGCCATATATAATGCACAATTGCAGAATGGTTGGGTGAAAAAAGTTTTGATCCATCTCTGGTGAAAAAGACAAATTACGGTTGATTTAGTTGGAAACGGGTCAAATTTGAACTGTAGCTGCCTCATAGTTTGCTCCTTATTTTTTCCAAAAATAATTTCTAGGTACATAAGTATCTATTTAATCATGGAAACACCAAAAAAAATCCAATATTCAACCACTAGCTAGGAACAGTCAAGCCCGCTGTTTTGACCGCATATTGAAACGGGCATAAAAAATTCAAAAAAAATCAAAAAATTGGAAAACCTTCGCATTGTATCATTATATGTGACCAAGTTTCCAGGAAAAATAATAAACTTGTAATACGGAAATTATTTTTAAAAAGTATTCTCAGAAATGAGCTATGAAGTGTGAAGATTCATGGCTTTCAAGCCAAATGGTCAATCTTATGGCCACATTCATGGCATAGTTTGTTCAAATGATCTCATATTGTGCACAAGGGTGCATATTGGAATGGCAAACAATGTTGCCTAAGGAAGTTTTCATTTTCTTTGGACGAAAAAACTATTTTCCATTTTTTGAGTGCTTGAAATAAGTTTTTTTTTGTGAAGGACCTACCATATATTTGTTGCAAAATTGGACCTAATCAATTTTATAAAATACTAGGACATATTTAATGCACAACTGACAAAATGGTTGGGTGTCAAAAGTTTTGATCCACCTCTGGTGAAAAAGACAAATTCCCGTCGATTCAGCTGGAAGCGGGTTAAATTTCAACTGCAGCTGCCTCATAGTTTGCTCTTTATTTTTTTTTCCAAAAATCATATCTAGGTAAATAAGTATCTATTTAATGAGAAATACATGGTTTGATGGCGAGACATCGAGGTTTGGACGGTGGCCGAGGGCCCCAACTCTAGACCGCGTAAGCTCGCATGCCCGTCGCGTGGTCGCCGCGTGACCGTGGCGTTGCCATGTGTTCTGGGCGGCCTAGGCATGTCTCGTGGGTTGGGCACTCTCCAGGTAGGTTCTAGGAAGAAAATCACAACATAAGATTCTCACGAGGAGACCGATCAATGCTCAAACATGAATAAGCAGCCAAGTGTTTGATTTGCGGTACGGGAAATGCACATGGCTAATGGGCGTGAGTTTTGGCTGAGGATGATCAGTTACTAAGAAGACCGTCTTCACAAATTTTCACCTCAAAAGGAGGAGCCTAGGTGGTACTTGCTTTACAAAGTACCACACTTGACATAAATATGAATGTTGAAGCTGGGCTTAAAATAATGAATGGATTGAGCTGGCATTTGGTGGAGGATGGTTATTTGGGCATAGGAAAGCACTGTAGAAAATGGATACCATTTGGACATGCCAAAGTGGTACTTCCTTCACAAAGTGGTGCTCTGAACAGAATAGGAAAATGAATATTTTCAAATTATTTTTGAACTAGGCAAGGAATGTTTTTGCCATGTTTGATGAAGATATGATCCAAAACATTTATGAGATTTTTTTGGGAATTTTGGGAATAACAGAAATATAGGTTGTGCCTAGGGCAAAAACTGCCACATGGACATGACACATAGGCAAAACTGATGAGATGGCGCCTAGTCATCACAACCCACCACAATCTACAAGGCTATGACCATCTATATTGGTCATTAACAACTAGAAATAAGGCAGCGGACTAGCATTGTTTGCTTTGTGACCATTTCGTGTAAGGAAATTACGACCTTTTGACCAAAATGGTCGCAATGGTTTAGGGTTTGGAGCCCCCGAACAGCTTTCGACCAATTGGTCTGAAATGGTCATAGATCTATGACCAATTCTTCCAGGGTCACTGACAGAAGGTCGCTAGTTGACATATTTCTTGTAGTGATTGTTCCTTGGTATGTGACTCCTCCATCGGTCCAGTTAGTTTTTGTTCTAGTGCTTTATTCATTGCAAATTTGTGCTGCATAGGTGACCATGTTCTTGAGCTTGCATGTCAAATTTATATGGTTCCAAGTAGTTCTAATGCTTGATATAGGCTCCAGGCACTTGTGGGAGTTGTTGCTATCAATTTTATTGAAGTTGGTTCACTTTTATTTGAAGTTACTAAAAATTTCAGAAATTTTTCAGAGGAAACAATATGTTTAGGAAGATGTTCCAAGGTGGTTCTTCAAGGAAGCAAGGTTCCAGGCTTGCAATGCGTGATGCTGACGAGGAACTACCAAGAGACGCCCCTGTGAGGCCCTATGAATGGCCTTCGGAAAAGTTTATGAATCAAGTGGGAATCAAAGAAGAATTTAGCGCATATTTGCGTGACGCCGGTCTTGAGAACTTTGAAGCTAACAAATGCCCCCAGTCTCATGATCTCACAAGTTCATTTGTGAGGAGGTTTGAGTTTTCATCTTCGCATAATTCTCCTTCAGTCATGTTTGACATTTATGACAAATCGTATACCATGGACTTAGAGGATTTCACTTCTGCTTGCAAACTTCCATCTTGGGGTATTGTCAGGGATCCCCCTAATTCTGAATATAGAGACTTTCTTGCTAAAATAAATGTGGGGGAATCTAGAGATATAACACAAGCCACTATAGGGAGCGTTCACTTTCCTGCTATACATTATTTTGCTCTCTTCATAGGTTGATGCATAAATGCTAAGGATGAAGCATGTCACATGTGTGCCCCTGATCTCAGCATTCTCAGAAGTGCTGTGTTAGGAGACCAATCTTATCATATGGGAGCCATTGTAGCTCGTAGTTTGCATCATAATAGACATAACGGAGATTTCTTTGGAGGAATTTATGCAACCCGTTTAGCTAATTTTCTTGAGATAGACATTCGTGAGGGTGATATGGAGTTACCCCCTACTTATTTAGATTTTGATTCTATAGTTTCCCACCAGTTTATTGAGAGGACTGAACCACCTCTCCAGTATCGACTAATCTTTAACAAACGACATGTAGTCCATACTGCTCTTCCTGCTCCTGCCTTCTTTGATTCTCAGACAAAAGGAAGATATATTATTACTAGAGAGGAGGCAGATGAGTACGAGAGGAGAGTGGAGGCTGCTTGACGCCGCGCTATAGCTCAGGCGGCGATAGTCGCTGCATCACAGTATGACCCCAGCTTCACCTACGGGTATCCGCCAGGCTATACCTGGCAATAGACCAACTTAGGCCAAAATCCTAAGCTTGGGGGAGTACGTATTTCTCACCGACATTACATTCATGTTCACACACACTCATTGCTAGATGTCAGTGCTCATACTCTTTCACTGTAATATCCATGCTAGTTTATTTTCTTTTTCCTGCTTTCTTCTTGTGTGTTTAATAAACCTTAAGAAAAATTAGTATTAGTTTATTTCTTTGCTGTAGTAATTAAAAAGAAAACCCAAAAATATTTCCTGTTCTTCTTTTGCTTGTTGGGAGCTTTCCCGTGTAAATAGTTTTATTTTCTTTCCTTTGGGGTCGAGAAGACTATATTGAAAATGCTTAGTGGCTCTTATATGCATGATTGTTTATTTAACTTAGAGCCCATATTACTTGTCTTCTCTCTTGAGTTGAATGCTTGCAGATTCCATCTTAGTCCAATGCACGTGCACTCTTATTATTATACCCATCGTTCGG
Source organism: Triticum aestivum (assembly GCF_018294505.1). Lineage (NCBI taxonomy): Eukaryota > Viridiplantae > Streptophyta > Magnoliopsida > Poales > Poaceae > Triticum > Triticum aestivum. The sequence continues at coordinate 776,689,811 of NC_057801.1, forward strand.
TCGTGCAAGTGAAAGGCAATAATGAGGATATATGATGGACTTATTGGGATGAGAAAAGCTGGTATGAACTCGACCTCTCTTGTTTTTGTAAATATGATGATTCATCGTTCCGAGTCAGCTATTATGAAGTAAACATATTTGAAATGAAATTTATAGATTATAGTTTCTTGTGCCATGCTTGATTAGCTATGAGTTATAATGGTTTACCTTGCGTGCCAACATGCTATTAGAATGATTATGATGTGGTATGATGGGATGGTATCCTCCTTTAAATGAATTGAGTGACTAGACTTGGCACATGTTCACGCATGTAGTTGAATCAAATCAACATAGCCTTCATGATATTTATGTTCATGGTAGATTATATCCTACTCATGCTTGTATTCGGTGTAAATTAATTTTAATGCATGTTTACGACTGTTGTCGCTCTCTCAGTTGGTCGCTTCCCAGTGTTTTGCTAGCCTTCACCTGTACTAAGCGGGAATACTGCTTGTGCATCCAAACTCCTTAAAACCCCAAAGTTGTTCCATATGAGTCCACTATACCTACCTATATCCGGTATTTACCTGCCGTTCCAAGTAAATTCGTATGTGCCAAAGTCTAAACCTTCAAATAAACATTCTATTTTGCATGCTCGAACAGCTCATATGTCAACTAGGGCTGCCCTTATCTTCCGTGTTAGGCGGGTTATTCTCAAGAGGAGTGGACTCCGCTCCTCATTCATGAGAAAATGGCTGGTCACCGGGATGCCCAGTCCCATGCTTTATGCAAACTAAATCAAAATAATTGCAAACAAAACTCTCCCTAGGACCCGTTGAATGTTGGAGGCACTCGTTGTTTCAAGCAAGCCATGGATTGATGCTTGTGGAGGAGGGGGAGTATAAACTTTACCATTCTGTTTGGGAACTGCCTATAATTTGTTTAGCATGGAAGATATCGTCATCTCTTAATTGTTATGTTAACAATGAAAGTATGCCGCTCAAAATATAATTTATCTCTATTTCAAAATCGAGCTCTGGCACCTCTAAAAATCCCTGCTTCCCTCTGCGCCCCCCCCCCTCCTGGGCGTGCCCCCCTACCTCGTGGGCCCCCTGGTGGCCCTCCGACGCCAACGCCAACTCCATATATTGACTTTTGGGGAGAAAAAAAACAGAGAGAAGAAATCATCGCGTTTTACAATACGGAGCCACCGCCAAGCCCTAATCTCTCTTGGGAGGGCTGATCTGGAGTCTGTTCGGGGCTCCGGAGAGGGGGAATCGTCGCCGTCGTCATCATCAACCATCCTCCATCACCAATTTCATGATGCTCACCGCCGTGCGTGAGTAATTCCACTGTAGGCTTGCTGGACGGTGATGGGTTGGATGATATTTATCATGTAATCCAGCTAGTTTTGTTAGGGTTTGATCCCTAGTATCCACTATGTTCTGAGATTGATGTTGCTATGACTTTGCTATGCTTAATGCTTATCACTAGGGCCCGAGTGCCATGATTTCAGATCTGAACCTATTATGTTTTCATGAATATATGTGTGTTCTTGATCCTATCTTGCAAGTCTATAGTCACCTACTATGTGTTATGATCCGGCAACCCCAAAGTGACAATAATCGGGACCACTCCCGGTGATGACCATAGTTTGAAGAGTTCATGTATTCACTATGTGCTAATGCTTTGTTCCGGTTCTCTATTAAAAGGAGGCCTTAATATCCCTTAGTTTCCAATAGGACCCCACTGCCACGGGAGGGTAGGACAAAAGATGTCATGCAAGTTCTTTTCCATAAGCACGTATGACTATATACGGAATACATGCCTACATTACATTGATGAATTGGAGCTAGTTCTGTGTCACCCTATGTTATGACTGTTACATGACAAACCGCATCCGGCATAATTATCCATCACCAATCCGCTGCCTACGAGTTTTCCATATACTGGTTCTCGCTTATTTACTTTTCCGTTGCTACTGTTACAATCACTACAAAATACCAAAAATATTACTTTTGCTGTCTTTACTTTTGTTACCGTTACCACCACTATCATATTACTTTGCTACTAAACACTTTGTTGCAGATACTAAGTTTCCAGGTGTGGTTGAATTGACAACTCAGCTGCTAATACTTGAGAATATTCTTTAGCTCCCCTTGTGTCGAATCAATAAATTTGGGTTGAATACTCTACCCTCGAAAACTGTTGCGATCCCCTATACTTGTGGGTTATCAAGCTCCACATGATAAATTTCAGCCAATTCTAACTCCTCTAGATAGCCAGTCCAACTGTCAACAACATGAACTTATTGGAACTGAAGTGCCAACTTTTCAGTTTCAGCTGACAAATCAAGTACAAGTCCAACAGGGCCCTACAACTTGGATTGCACACTTAACTTTGAATAATGCAATTGAGGTCTCCCAGCAGGTCCAAGAAACAGTTATGCTTGATACTATTTTTTTTTGCAAAAATTCAGAATTGTACTACAATTAGCACTTAACATAACCAGACTGATTTAGCTCTTATTTTCACGAAGATATTAGTTTCCTAGCCATGGCAGAGGTCTTGATGGGAAAAGTACAAGCAAAACTTTGGAAATCTCACTTTGCCCCTCTTCTCCATTTGATGAGGTAATTAAAGTACCATTTGAATGAGTAAACTTTCTGTTAGTTTCCCTCCTATGAGCATAAAGGCTTGACTATGCGAAAAAAAACTCGTGGACTCTAAATTATGGGAAACAATAGTAGGAATCAAGAATACAACCACTTGAATGATTTTGTTAAACTCAATTCATGGTCCTTTACATTGAAGCCATACTATGAGTTTTAGTCTTTGTCTAAGGAGCCTAATAAAGTTGATATACAACCCTTCTATAACCCACAGGGGAAGAAAACAATGGCTGAAGGTCTCATAACTGAGCATGCTTCCTGCACCAGTACTATTCATGTTTACTGTAAAAGAAGGAACAAGCCCACCCCCACCCCCCTAATTGATATCGAGTTAAGAAAAAGTTCAAAAATCCAGTCTCAAAATAAAGGCTTTAGACATAAGAGTTGCATGTATAGAAACTGCATGCCTTGATCAGTTGACCCCCTCCCCTACCATGTAAAGTGGCTAAAAGTCTTAACACTTACTTTTGCAAGATGTCCCCAAGGACACAAATGTAGAGAAATTTAACATGAAGCACATGAAGCAAATGAAGGTGTAGAAAGATGGGGGCTAGGTCAAAAAGGGGGAGAACGGAAGACTACATGAGGACTCAAGTTCTTGGGTTCATAGTTGCGTTAAGAACTTAGTTTGTGTCTGTTTATTTTGTATTATCATGGTTGTAATAACTCAAGACTCTTTAGCTCCTATATAATTATGTGGTTGATTATTCAACAAACTAGTTATCAATATATGGACTATATCAAATGTTCTACTGGATTATCAAGCGTTTGGATTTGTTCTTTTCTTCATAAGCTTGGACTATTGCTTATCCTAATACTAGGGCTATCACATTGGCCAAAACCACCTCTGATCACACTCCTAGTGTTATCTAGATAGGCACAGTTGTACCTAATTTAATGCTATTCAGATTTCAAAAATACCGAATTCAACATACGGACTTCTAGTAGACTGTCAAGAATATATGGGATCAACCATTCAATGAAGTGGACAATGTCAAAATTATTACTATAAAATTCAAAAGATCTAGAAAAAGTATCAATGTGTGGGCCAAGACACTCTAATCTCTCTGGAGCAATTCAAAATACTAATGGCGTAATCTTTACTACGACACCACTTAAGAATTTAGGCCCCTCGGTACAGTGGGAGACAACAACAAAACTATATTAAAAGAGAACATGCTTAAACTCTTGGGTCACCAGAGGACTAATTGGAAATAAATAGCTACTATGGAGATGGGTCTAGCTTGGGGAAGAAAATAATAAATTCTTCAATGCAAAAACAACCATCAAATACATACATATTCTCATAGCAACTCTAAAAGATGAGCAAGGTGAGGAGCACACTTATCATGAAGAAAAAAATATTTATCCCATGAAGAGCATTTAAGAAGAGGTTTGGAACATAGGTATATTGCACTCTACCCATTGACATGAAAACCATGCTCAAGAGTCAGGTTGATCTCATAAATCTGGAGGTTCCCTTTACAACGGAAGAAATTGATAAGGTTATTAAAGATCTCCCCACCGACAAGGCACTAGGTCCAGATGGGCTCAATGAAGCATCTACTAAAGCTTTCTACCACATTATTAAAGCAGTTTTGATGAGGTTAATTACAGATTTATATCATGGTAGAGTCAATCTTCAAAGCTTCAATGTTTCCTTTATATGCAAGTGATATCTCTTAGTTGTATTAGGATATACTTAGTTGTATCTCTGTCTCTATACGGGATATTTTCCCCACTTCATTTTAATACAAGCAGGGTTTGTTTGCAAAACAAGGGAGGTATTCTTTAGTGAAAAAGAGTTTTTTTTTTGTTTTTTTTAGAGGAAGAGTTTTTTTGTGAAACTAGTTTTTTTAGGGGTATAGCTAAGCTTTGTTGATCATTGCCCACATCAAGTGGTATACAAAAAGGATCATGGGGATGGATCAACCAAAGGTGTCGCCCTGATCAAGAGTGCTTAAAAAGTTATCTATCCTATCCGCATTAGTGTTTGATGCGCGACCTTCAAAAGTAAACTTGCAATTAACTAAAGTAGCTTGATGCTTTATCTCGCTAATGCTACAACCATAAGTACTACTAGTTCATCTGTTAATGTCGTTCACGACCCGCTTTGAGTCGGAGGCGATTATAAAATTTTGAATCATCAAGTCTTCTGCAAGAGCCAATGCTTCTCTACATGCCATCAGTTCGAGTGTAGCTACATCATCAATGACCCCCTTGGACAACGAGAGAGGAGCTGCCCAAATACCGTCCAACATCATCTCGGCACACTACGGATGTTGCTCGTCTCATCTCGGACTTTGCCACACTTGCATCAACATGGATTTTTGCAAACCCCGAGGTGGCACCCTAGGGCTTGCCACTATTCTTCTAATCTTAGTTGGCGCCCTTGTCTCCTTTTGTGTTTTCATATCGATTTCTACTATAAACCTTTTAATGAACTCGTGTGTAGCCTAGGGGCTTTGATTCTTCGTGTATCACTGATATACTTTTCTCTGTGCCCACCATATGGCCCATAAGGTGATTGATAACTTAGCAAATGCCTCACGTGATAATGAATCAATCATCGCAAACAACCATTGCCTGGCAGTCGGTTCAATTGTCGCATAAGTGCTCCGTCAAATCACCATCAACAAGTGCGCAAATGCACCTCGCCATATTGCACTCGAGCAACGAGTGTCTTCAGGAGCCAGTCGCGCCACAAAGAGCACAAGTGCTGGCAGTGGGCATTTTCCTATGAGCCCGCACATCCTCGGTTAGCAATGAGTGCCTCACTAGTCTCCAAAGGAACATACATATTTTTCCTGGTACGTGTGTTTTCTATAATAGCTTCCACGAGGCCACATCTCTACCAGTACTGGAGGAACCAGCAGAACCATCGATCCAAGCTTCCCGCACGTACTTTGTAGCTACCATCATCTTGTACGCTGATCTCACAGTGTAGCAGCCACTTTTCTCAAAGTGCCACACCCATCTATCTTGTACCTCACTTGTACAGTTTGGGATATTAAGAATAGATGGAATATGAATTGGTAAACACACCTCTGATAGTAGTCGCTCCATGTCCCATCTTGCGGCTGTATGGTCATTAGGAGGATCCGTGACAAGCAAAGGTGGATTGGTTACCTGGCATCCATAGGGGCACAACACGATGTCCCTTGGAATCCAATTGTTTGACCATATATGAGTTGAAGCTCCGTGCCAATTCTCCGTATCAATCCCTGCTTGAGTACATCACGTCCTTCTACTTCTGCTCTCCAGATCTGGCTTGGATGATTACCCAGTTCTGCATTCAAAATCGAGCATGAAGGGAAATATAAAATTCTTGCACCGAGTGATTCTGGGTTTTGTAGAGATGCGCCAGACCTGTTTAGCCTTTTTTTTGAGCTTTAGAATGTGCCACGCCTGTTTAGCTAGGAGAGCCAAATTTAGAAGTTCAAACCATGAAACTATAAATTTTTTTGAGAAACAACCATGACACTAGTTTACACCCACTAAACGAGGTACGTTTTTTTTTTGAGAAAATCTAAAAGAGGTACGCACTATTGCTAGATTGCCAGGTTTGGCCAAGAAAACGGGCATCGAACCATGGGGCGAACCGGCCCGAATTGCACGGTCTAGGCCCAGTTTACACCCTCCAGAGAGAGAGGGCACGAGTGGTCTCTTCCCTTCTTCCTGCCGTCGCAGTCTCCCTTCCCTCTCCCTTGGCCCTCTCCTCTCCCGCTCCCTAGGGTTTTACTTTCCCCTCAGACAAGCTTTTTCCGGCGCGCCACCATGACGGTCGCCGAGCTGCTCCGCGCCCAGCTCGAGGAGCAGAACATCGAGGTGATCCTCCATTCCGACCCCTCCCCCCTCTCCGATTCGGTGCCGTGTCAGACTGAAAAATCTTTGCCTCACATTTCAAAGATAATAAGAATAAAATCTTCGCCTTTCTTGCTCGTTCGGCCGCTGGATCGGCGTGTTCCGCTGAGGTGGTGGTGTGGTCTGTGGTAGCGCTAGATCTCGTCTGTCCATGTCGCTTAGGTCGCAGAGCTCTCTCTGGGTGGCCAACCTGATGGCACTCGCGTGTTTGTATCCTCCCAGTTTTCACGATGAAGGGCAGCGGGTCAGGCCAACCCAGGCCTCCATGAATCCCCCACCTGAGGGTGTGGTAGCATGTACGGGATCCATGCTCACTTGTCCAGCTAGGAGTTTAATTTTCAGGAACAACCTTTGATCTTTCTGGTCATAACTTTGCTGTCACATGCGTTGTACTTCTTCATTTGTTTGCCAATTGTCCTAATTATGTACAGTTTGTGGTCCACTTTCAGAGCGATCTCTAGTGTTGCTAACTGAAATGCTACTGCTTTGTCTTATGGATGCAAATCTGAAAATAATTTTAAGCGAGCATAGATAAATCATCCACCTTTGATGATTTCTACAGTGGAAATCAGGCCTTGCTTTTTTGTAAATAGCTTTGGAAGTCGATTAGTAGCCTAAGTATCCTGTGTGTATGCTTATATGCTTTATGGCATATTTCCTGTTCCGACAATATAATATAAATGTGTGAGCATACCTTCTGTTGTCAAAGCAGAGAGTAGTTCCTTCTAATGTATAAACTCTTCCTTTTTTTTGCTTTTGGAGAAATGTCATTTCCTTTTATCTTGCGCTGATGCTACTTAGTATATGCAGACATTTTCATGCTGGAAAGATAATACTGTCGGTAAAGTGACCTTTTTTCGTTTCTGCATATGGCTAACTCTGTTTCCCCTCCTCTGCATATCCCCTATTCTGAGGCAGTGCTGTTTAGTGTTTACTACTTATGATGATCAAGTAATATGATATCTGAAATGCATACTATCAGGAAGATGAGCCTATCCTTGAGGATGATGATGACGACGATGAATACGATGATGATGATGTGGATGAAATGGATGACAATGATGTTGAGGGTATGTGGAGGTTCTGTAGTTCCTTCAATTCAGTTCAAGTAGACACTTAGTTGCAGATAAGCCTATTTCTTATTGTAATGCTGCCTTCTAAGTTCTATCATAAATTTAAACATATGAAGTTATTGCCCGTACCCGAATTTTAAATTAAATGTTGCTTATGGATTATTTTGTTTCAATTGGGCTAAATTTTGGCATTTCCATAATTAAGAAATTGTATCTGATTTGTTCCGCAATGATAGAAAACTCCATATTTACCTATTTTGGTTCACTTTGGCCTGTTTTTTATTTGAAGATTAGACACTGACTGGTTTGTACTCTCTAATATTCTGTTCTTTCCGTACCATCGCTATGCCTTTGTGGTTTACATTTCAATTCTTTGGAACCGTATCATATTCACTTATTACTGGATTATTCAGCACTGCTTATTTACACAATTTATAGTTTCTTGAGTACTTCCTCCCATTTGTATATAATATTCATGTATGTACTGAGGTGGCACCTTGTATCAATTTTAACTTGCATTAACATATACATGAATGTTCAGCTATAGCATTTAGTTGGATAGGAACAAATCCTGAATGTAAAATCTTGCTTTTGCAAGTATAATTTTGGTAGGTGGATCATTTCAATGCATTTAGTATGAACTGATGCTGGAATTTCCATTATAGGAATAGCTAATCATTTGTACCATACCCTAAGTAGCAAAACTAAGATGTTCAAAATTCCAAAATCGACAATGGATACGAACAAGACTTGGTTGCAGTCACAGTTTCTGTTCAATCTTGCTTTAGAAAAGTTTAAGTGTTGTATGAATGTTACACTTCCCATTTTCAGCGATTATAGATAATAATCCACAAAGTGAACTATGTCCAGTTGTAGAATTCTGGGCTTTTCCAAATTTTGAAAATCTGACATCATTCGTCTGTGCTTTCTGGGACTAGGAGGTGATGCTAGTGGAAGATCTAGGCAGACAAGGAGTGAGAAGAAGAGCAGGAAAGCCATGGAGAAGCTTGGCATGAAGGTCATTACTGGTGTGAACCGTGTAACTATCAAAAAGAGCAAGACCGTGAGCATCTTAACCACTTCACGACATTGTTCCCTGAAGCATAATTATATGCTCGCGGTTATCATATTTTCTTAAGTTCTCCTTCTCCAACACAATTGCAGGTTACGTTTGTCCTCTCCAAGCCAGATGTCTTCAAGAGCTCGCACTCAGAAACCTATGTCATTATCGGGGAGATCAAGTTCGAGGACCTAAACACTGAGCTGCAGACACAAGCGGCAGAGCAGTTCAAGGCACCGGGCCCGAGCAGGGTCAGTTCGAAGGGTGAGCCGTCTGTGGCAGCAGTCCAAGATGACGAGGAGGTCGACGAGACGGGCGTTGACAGGAAGGACGTCGAGCTCGTGATGATGCAGGCCTCCGTGTCGAGATCCAGGGCTGTGGAGGCGCTCAAGGCTGCGGATGGCGACATCGTGAGCGCCATCATGGAGTTGACTAACTAGGTGCTGGAAGGTGGGGTTGTGTCCTGATAATAGGGGGATTGGGTCAATGCTGTCTTTTGGTCATGTCGTCTTGAATGTTGCAGTTGCGTACTTGGAGGCTCTATGTCTCTGTTGAAAGCTGAAAGTATTTTGGAGCATGTTGTTTTGGATGAATGCCACCTTTTTTTTGGAGATATAGGTTTTGGAGGCGTTTAAACATGTGACGATCAGCAAACTGCTTGCTCTTGTGGGAAAATCTGAATTGGCTGTGCCAAATTTTGCTACAAACGGATGTCATTCTGTGTTCCAGACAATATGTCATTCTAGCTAGCTTTTGTGTTTTGTTAACTAACTACAGCCCTTGTGAAATTTTGAGACAGCTTTTGAGTTTGTTTTGCCACATGGATCGAAACAAGTTAATGACGACATGAAAATAAGATCGGCCTGTTTATGCTTATGACGGAGCTGGAGGATGGTGGCTGTGGCGAAGCTCAGTCGATGAACAATTGGGTTTTGTTTGCTGGGTTCTCAACTTTTTGATGTATCATTACTCTTTTGTCAATTCATTTTTCTTGCCAATGTTTTTTTCCTATAGTTGACCAAAATTTGTTGTGGGCAAAAACCCTTGGTCTCTTTGGTGCAAATTCTTGGAGATACCACTACTAGGGAAAAGCCTATACACAAAAAGTTACTAGTAGCGAGGGTTAAAAACCCTCGCTACTGCTACTTACCAGTAGCGCGGGTTTTTAAACCTCGCTACTACTAAGTTGATAGCAGCAGCGCAGGTTTTTAACCCTCGCTACTACTAAGCGGTCTCTACCGTGCCCCCCGGGACATGTCATAGTAGTAGCGCGGGTTCATCCAAATTTAACGGGGGAACCCCGTTAAACATTTTCAAAATCCTCAAAAACCTAACAGACAAAAAGTTACGGGGCTTTTAAGATCTAGAGTGGAAAAAATCGAAAAAATTTCAAACTGTGTGGTCAAATTGTGGTCAAACAATGATCAAACTAATTATTCTAGAATATTAGTGTTACTAAATAATTATTCTAGTTTTTTTGAATTTTGGTCAAATCTGGTCAAACTATGGCCAAACTGTGGTCAAACTAATTATTCAAGAAATATTAGTGTTACTAATTTTTTAGAACAATAGTTTCAAACTCAAATAGTGAAATGTGTGACTTCATGCTCAAGCTAAATTCTTGAGGTTAATAGGATTGACATCTTACTATTGTTAGGAAAACAACAAGTGCAGACTTGGAAACGAGGGAGAATAGAACCCGGAAGTTAAGCGTGCTCAGGCTGGAGTAGTTAGAGGATGGGTGACCGTCCGGGAAGTTAGATGATTTGGAATGATGAGGGGTGATTAGAGATTAAATTGAGCAGCGATGAGGGGTGATTAGAGATTTGAGATTAAAATAATTCAGAAATTTGAAAATTAGGAAACAAAATTGAAATATTTTTTCGAAAAAATTCAAAAAAAACCCGCGCTGGTAGTAGTAGCGTGGGTTTTTACCCACGCTACTACTAAAGGACGTAGTAGTAGTGCGGGTGGCACACGCGCTACTGCTATACGTTAGCTGTAGCGCCTTATTAGTAGCGCCGGCCCCCGCGCTGCTAATAGGCCCAAAACCCGCACTGCTGCTAGGCTTTTCCCTAGTAGTGTACCTTTGCTTTTCTTGGTCAAATCTGATTCATATGCATTACTAAGTTTTACTTCCTCCGTTCCTAAATATAAGTCTTTATAGAGATTCCACTATAAACCACATACTATAAACCACATACGGATGTATATAGATGCATTTAGAGTGTAGATTCACTCACTTTGCTCCGTATGTAGTCCATAGTGGAATATCTACAAAGACTTATATTTAGGAACGGAGGGAGTACGTTTTATTGTTGTGAGAAGAAAGAGAGAGTTGTAGATTGTGCTGGTTGCCTTGCCTGCTCATGTATGTGCCAGTTACAGGGTGGGCTGCGGCGAGGTACACTCCCCAAGTTCCTGTTCCCCCTATTTGCTCGCATATTGTAAGTCTAGGTCTCGAATCGGAATGCGCTAGGACTTTGTCCGGTGAACATGGGTTGCAATCGAGGGGGGATAGAGGAAAAAACAGGTTTTATTCAGTTTTTACAGAGCGGATTTTTTTGTCCACCTTCCGATCTGCTGCACGTGGCTATCTCCCTATGGAGGGCTTTGGCTGAGCTATACTGCCATCTTCCACCCTTTGCCCATGCGCGAGCCGATCAGTGATGCCGCTGCCTTCCTTTCTTGGAAATAGATGCTCCTGGAATTCTCCGACCACCGATGTGAACTTTTCAGATGATAAGTTTTCATATGCCTCCCATTCGTATTTCATAACGGATTGCGTCAATCCAACCCATTGATAGTTGTCACTGCTCTCTCGCTTGGGAACCTTGACCCCACTCGTGTTTGTTTGGCTGCTAGTACCATCTTGATAACATAGTTAGAGGCCACATATAGACTACAGAGAGGAGCACCTGGTCCTTTATAAGTGCCGGTCATGCTTAGGCCGAGGAAAGTTGGTGAGCACGTTACCTATCCATCCATTAATTTTGTGACCAATTCATTGAGTACCAATCCTACCTAAGCCTCAAGTGCCCTTTATAAGTGTCGGTCATTCTCATGCCCTGCTCCATTCTCTAGGCTCACCCTAGACTCTGCACTCAACACTTTGCCATGCTTTTCAGAGAGAGCGCGTTTGGAACCAGTATGCCTCATACACCTTCTGGAATTTGTGGAAGGAGTGAAATGCTCGAATCACCACCTCCTGCCCTTCGGAGTTGTAGATAGCCTCCAAGGTTGCAAATGACATGCCATTCCTATTGCAGTTGCAGAATAGCCTAATGTGTCTTTCTTCTTTGTAGCCTATGTTTTCCCCTTTGATCCCTCCTAGGTTGTTCTAAATCTTATCCCTATGTCAAATAATTCCAAACTGAAATCGACATACCATCTAGCATGATAAAAAATCTTGATACTAAGGTGCTTCAATTCAATGTTATATCTCTGCATATGAGTAAAATCGAGAAGCCCGTGTGGCACCATGGCACTAGGGCGGGTCTGGAAGCAGGTTCCATGCCATCTCTGTTTTGATTGACAGAAGAGCCTTGCTATCTTTCTTCTTTATAGCCTTTGTTTTCCTTTTTGATCCCTACGAAGTGGTAAATCTTATCTCTACGTCAATTAACATCGAAAATATAAAATCTGAACATCATGGTTTTTTAATTCAATGCTTTCTGTATTTGATAAAACAGAGGTTTGTGTGACACTAAGGCATTGTGCTGGGTTTGGCAGCGCTCCCATGCTAGCTAGGGCAAAACTAGTAGTTAGCATTCATTGTAGGATGGATGGTATCAATAGGAGCCTTCCATCATGTCATCTTGGACCAGAGGTTTTAGTCTTGTTTCGTTTCATTCTATTGGCATATATGTTTTCTAGTACTTCCATCGCCCGACGATGTGCTCTAGTGGAAATCTTCCATAGTCTTCTAGATTTTGTTTCCAAATGCATCCATGTTGCATTCTTTCTCCACGAGTTTGAAAATGTCATTCCAGGCTTGCACTTCGCAAGGGTAAGACTGTGTTCCTATAATCTCTCACCAGACCCCATCTCGTGTGGGAGCTTCTATGCACTAGGATTGTCCTAGTCAACTACAATACTATCCTGAGATAACTTGTGTGAAGGCTCCCTGCTTTGCATATATTATATTTTATATTAAGGAAAATTAGGGGAAAACTGAGGATTTGCTCTCACTTCTCACTAAATACTCGACGAGCCTCCTGATGCGTGAAAGAGAATTTCCCCCTCATGGTATAATAAATTTTGGTCCACATCTCGGCCATTGGTGAGTAGATTGCGGGTGGCCGACGCACATGTCCTCTGTCCCCTTCCACCCTTCCACCACACTCCCTATCTCTATCCAACCGAGCTAACATTCGTGAGCAACAACGCTCCTCTAAAGGATACTTGCACACATCTCAATATTATGCTGCATTGCTACTGTCTCCTCCTCTGCTCGGGAATCCGTGGTGTTGAGCTGTTTCTAGACCCATGTAGATTGTGGCATGTGATGTGTTCCCATATGTTTCCCATTGACAACCCATCCTCATTGTCATTGCTCTCACTCTCTCTCGAGTCCCTTCAAATTAGTTTGGGTCCATGTACTTTCCTTTATAAGGACGGGTCTTGTTTACATCTGCGAGACTAGTGAGCGCATTCCAACCATTAATGCAAACTAAGATCAACATAATACCATTGAAAATCTCAATACTAAGGCCCGCACTCTATCGTTCCTTCACGAGGAAAAAAAATGTGCGGTCTCGTTCGTTCGCAGTTGACCAATTTCCCTGGTCGCTCGATCGCATTTGACCGGTCAACCATTTGCTTTCAAAAAGACAAAAAAAACCTGGAAAAATTCGCAAAAAATAGTTCGACAAATCAAAATGATCACAAACTTTAAAAAGTTCATGAGTTTGGATAAAGTTCATAGATTTTGAAAAAAGGTTCATCGAATTTGAAACGAAGTTCACAAAATAGAAAAAAAGTTCATCGATTTTGAAGAAAAAACATCAAAAATTTGCAAAACTTTCATCATTCATCAATTTTGAAAAAAAGTTCACAAAATTTTAAAAATATTCATCAATTTTTAAAAAATCACAAATTTGTAAAAAATTCATCTAATATTGAAAGAGTTAATCGATTTTGAATTTTTTTCATAAATTTGAAAAACAATCATGGACTTTAAAAAAGTTAGCGAGATTTGAAAAATGTTCACAAATTTAAGATAATTTAATTATTTCAAAAAAAAGGTCATGAATTTATTTAACAAGAAAAAACATGAAAAAATAAATAGAAAGAAAAAAAAACAGGCTGAAACAAAACCGAAAAAAGAAATCCAAAAAAGGAAACTGCCGCATTTTTTTAGCGTTGCAGTTGAAGAAGTAAAAAAAAATGCAAACTAGCATTTGAAGAAGTAAAAAGAAAATGCAAACTAGGCACAACACGTCGGGAAGTTGGCTACTGCCTTCGGTATTGAACTGGGAGCTCTCACCCGCCATGCTTCCTTCTGTAGAGAACCACCCCTCGCCCGCGTTGCCTAGGAGTGGCACACCGATTCCGGCGCTCGGTGATGTGGCGGCCTTCGGCGAAGTACTCCCCATGTCTCCATCCCCCCCCCCCCTCTTTGCTTTGGTTGTGTACTGTAACATCAATTGTTCCTTATGAAGGTGCATGTACCCTAGCTCAGCAAGGGTTTGCAATCTCTATCTCTAATATACTATCTAAAAGAACCTAAGGCTCCTTCTTCCGTTGTCCGTCCCTCTCGGTTTGCTATCCCTCTCTCGACCGGGTTTTCTTCGGATCCATGTTTGATAAAACAATCGATTTCAATATGGTAATCAATCTCTTTCTTTGGTACTCAATCTCAATTCACATCAATTATGGCGGTAATCTCTCCTACCCCGTGTCCTTTGGAAGCCAGTGGCCGATCTTGCAGCCCTATCACATCAGGTGAGTGTTTGCGCTTTTTGTTTGGCTCTGGCAGTCAGTACTCACTATTCACTACATGCATGCACTTAGCTGAGATATAAATTCCAAATTGTTCTTGGGTGCTTTAAATGGGTCACATGGGATTAAGGAGGGTGAGATCTGATGTGATGATGTATGCGTATATGTGTCACCATGGTTCAATGTATTATAGAGTAAGTTATCATCCTGATGTTTCATTCTATCCATTTTGTAGTACCATATTTATTCTGTCTGAACATTTATATGGACAACACTTTGGTCTTAATTTTTCTTTACACAAAAGAAATAGTGTGTTCTTATTATAAATGTTCTAACGTTCTAGTCCGTGTATTGAGTTGGGTACTTTGCTAGTTGGTTGTAATAGCATCTTATATAATGGACGGAGGGAGTTATTATTTTTGAGACAAGGACCGAGGGAGTACTATATAATGCAATTGTAAGATGGGCCAAGCAAACGGGTTTGAACATTTTTAAATGAGCAGTTGGAACCATGTGGACGCCTTGGCCCGAACAGCCACGCGACCACCACACAAGTCAAGCGGGTCTCTTTCCAAATTAGTTTTTTTTTTGAGGGGAAGATAGTTTGTAAATTAGTGCACATTACCCATCTACCTCACTTGTTAGGCTCTGTGTTTCATTATATAATAGATAGATTGTAAATTATTACACATGGCCCGTCTACCTCAGTTGGTAGAGCGCAAGGCTGTTAGGATGTGTTTGGTTCACTCCATGGGCAACCTTGTCTGGCCCAAGCAATCCCAGCCACAGAGGTTCCAAATGGACGCCCGAGATCGCTGCTTGGTCCAAGCAGGTTTGCCTATGTAGTGAACCATACACACCATCAATCTTGTGGTCTTGGGTTCGAGCCCCAAGGTGGGCGAGTTTTCTTTTTTATGTTTGCACATATTTCCTATACCTTCCCATCTGAAACTTCTTATAGACCAATTGTATTTTCATCATGAAACCAATTTGGAAGTTAGGTAGATGTCTCGAACATTCTGGTGGAATGTGGACCGTGGAGAATAGGAAATCCTATAGTGGAGAACCAGTTGGGTGGTTTTATTTTATCATTTTCGGTGTTGTAGTTCATTTCTATATTTCTGGTTTAGGGCATTTTTTAAGATCAATCGTTTATCTAGATGTGGGAACTGGGTAGAGTTATATATTAGATGTGTACAAAATTAGTATACAGACATATGAAATATTAGAGTTCAATGCCAACAACTTCATAGCAGAAGTTGTCCTCCAACATAGTAGTACGCTTTCGTTAGGCTGAGGGTAGCCTTCCAGCGCCAGCTCTCTTATACAAATGTTCTTATGTTGAGCTCATCCGTGTTACCTCTGTCACGGACATCAGGATTGAATGCTCTCCCAAATCTTCTGCCAAAATGTGCCCCACCCCTTCCTCTAGTGCTGCCTCAGCCAGATCATCAGACACTACCTTGACTTCTTCCTTCATGAACAAGCATGAAATCACCGCATTCATGTTTGGCTATATCATGATCTCTCGTGCCACACTCTTTATGCCAATGACCAATCAAACCGTAGTTGCCACAAAAAATAGGGATCTTCTCATATTTCACCCGATACCACACCTTCTCCCTCCCCCACCTTTAGTGATGGGTACAAATATTTTCTATTCATATCCAATTTAATTCAAACCTGAACAATAGCACCAGCGTTTCTGCCGGTAGCGCTAACTGAACTTCTTGGCTCTCACTCATGTTCCTGCACATGATCACTCTAACAACCTTATCATCAAGATAATTATTTGGTAGTTTCAACACATGTGGCCAGAGCGCAATCTTGTTCAGGTTCCCCAATCATGGATTCTCAAACCCATCATCTATGATTACTTCCTGGTTGTGAACAACCACGGCCCCAGGTCCATGTCCTTGTTCCAGTCACCTAGGCATCCAAACTGAATCGTGAACATATTTGGTTTGATGAGACGCCAACAGACTTCCCTCGTAGGGTTCCACGCATTCCTCGTATCAGAATGAAGTGAAATCAGACTAAACCCTTTGTTGGTATGAACCCTAGCTATTGTCAAGCACTTAGACTAGACATCTGGTATCTCTACTTCATCCTCCGAGTTAACCAAGCCCCAAATAAATATGTAACCGAGACGGGCAGAGTAATGTTAAAAAGCTACATGAATGGTTCGCCACAGTACATTACCTTTCTCTGTCTTGGCTAGTTTAATTTTGGCCTTGCCCGGCCCATTTGTCCGTGCATCTTGCTCCCGTGCGGCAGAAATCACAGATTTGACCTGAGGCAGAAATCAAATCACAAACTGACCTGTTTACGAAAAAATTTCACTTTGCTGACCCTTCGGTGTGGCGCCCGACAGCTGGGCGCCGCATCCTACTGTGCAGCGCCTCTCCCTTAGGCGTCGCACATCCTGTCAGCATGGCAGCCCTAGTCCAGTTGCGGCCCCACACGCACCTGTGCAGCACCTAAGAGCTAGGCGCCACACTTTGACGTGCAGCGCCTAGCCCTTGGGCGCTGCACAGTGACTTAAGCGCGGCCGCCCCAGCCCGACCAGGCAGTTCTTCGTCTCTCCGCTCTCTGGACAGAGAGCAGCGGCGGCGGCGGCGCCCCCATCTAATCCCCCCACATCCCTCTCAGATCTGAAGATTTGATCCGTGGATTCGATCCCCAATCCATCCTACTAGGTAAACTCTTCCCTTCTCTTTCTTTTGCTCCGTAAATTTGTTGCCATTCTAGAGATTTGTCCATGATTTGATGGAACCCTTGATTTGTTTGGTTTGCTCGATTTAGGATGTGTATTCATATTGGTAGTATCGTAGTGTTATTTATTAGTTCACAATATATGATTCTTGTTGTTGAAACCCTAGATTGTTTAGTTTTTTTGATATATATGAGATGCCTATTTTTATAGATAACTATGAGATGTTGATTTTTGTAGACATGTATGAGAAGTTTGTTTAGATATATATTAGATGTTCAGTTTATTTCAAATATTAGATGTTGAGTTTATTTGAAATATTAGATGTTTAGTTTATTTGAACACATATGACATATTCATTGTGTGAGAAGGAGATGTTGAGATTCTTGTAGTTGAACACATGTTATATGTTTAGTGTATACCGATATTTGAGATGAAGATGAACTTTTATATGTTTATTGTTTGAAATTGTAAGGATGGTTTGGCTTCTGGACGATGTCTACGACGTGCAACACCGGGCCTACATGATGCGCGAGAAGGATAAGGTAATAATGAGTAATCTAAATATTTTGCAAATTTGCCTTTAGTTGAAATTTACATGCCCTAAGATTTGTCATTACTTGTTTTTTGCAGAAGCTTGAACCTCTGAAGATTCGGTATCACGGGGTCTCTGGTCCTGCCATGCCTTACGATGAGCGGTACACACCGTACATCAAGCAGCCAGGACTACTCCCGTGGATTCTGTTGGTCAGCCGGTCCACGCCGAATCTGAACGCTCCACTGATGTCCGCTCTTGTTGATCGGTGGAGGCCAGAGACCCATAGTTTCCATCTTCGGACCGGGGAGATGACCGTGAAGCTCGAGGATGTCTCGTTGGTCACCGGTCTTGCTATCGACGGGAGGCCTTTATGTATGAGCACCGATTCTGATGGGTGGCGCGAGCAGATGATTGCTCTTATCGGTATGGCTCCTACCGAGGCTGAGGATGATGTAGAGGAGGGAGAAGAGAAGAAGAAGAGGGAAAGGAAGGCAGCCGGAGCTGCTTTCACGTGGATTCAAAATAACTTTGCGACGTGCCCTCCGGATGCAACTGATGATGTGATCCAGACACATGCTCGTGTGTATATGTGGTACATTGTGTCGAGGACTTTGTTTCCTGACTCCACTGGCAAGAACGCTCCATGGATGTGGCTGAAGGCGTTGACCGTCTTCGATAGCAAATGGAGCTGGGGTTCAGCGACTCTTGCCTACTTGTACCGACAGGTAGTTGGTCTGTTTTGTGATCAACTCATTTATTCATTAGCAATGCAAGCTTGCTGTCAAGTTAACATTGTTTTTTTTCATATGTAGCTGGATGATGCGTGTTGCAGGATCACACCTAGTGCAGGCATTGGTGGTAATCTGCTTCTACTTTCTGTATGGAGCTGGGAGCGTCTGCCTGTTGGACGCCCGAAGAGCGTCAGGTTTGATCCTTGGTATGCAGATGAACATGACGAATTATGGCGCCCCACATGGGCTTACAAGTGGGATATCGTTTCCGAGATGACGAACAATGTCAATCTCATGTACCAAAAGTACATTGCCGAGTTGGACACGATTACGCCTGAGCAGGTAAGGAGGTCATTACTTTAGTCCTTTCTCATGCTTGCTTGAAAAATAGTTATCAAATTTGCATTGTTGCCCTGTTTCATAGGTGGAATGGCAGCTATATGGCGCGGGTGAGAGCTTGGGGTACACCGCGGAGTTCCGCCTCAACCCGATGTGCTTGCGGGATAAGGATCTCTGGCTTATGCGGTGCCCACTGATATGCAACTGGGCGGTTGAGTTTCATTTGCCGCATCGCGTGTATCGTCAGTTTGGTCTTTTCCAGCCTCACCCGCCGGATTGGGTGGACACGGATAAAGCACTTCATAGGTAAGAGAGCATGTGTGCGTATTGTATAATCATCGGGACTCCTTTTGATTGTGCTAATGTTTGGTTTTATACCACGCAGGTTGGACAGGAGAAGGCAACGGAAGATAAAGGACTGGGCCAAGCATCATTCTGCGTATGTTACCTGCTTCCAGCTTTGTGTGGAGCAAGCTCGTAGCACTGCACGCGCCCCGCTTCGTGAGCACAACTCACTTGCTTTTGATAACTACGTACGATGGTTTATTGGAACTACTCGAGTTGAGATATGCCCGCCGGCATATAATGAGGATATTCTTGAAGAACCCGTAAACTTTGAGGATCTAGCAAAGGGGAAGTACAACAGAGATGTCAGGCTAGGGCAAGGAGTCCCTGCTGTTCCGGTGATTAACTATGTGGTGAAGTGTTCCCCTCTTTACTTTCCTGTTGACCGTATTACACATGTTTGAATGGCTAACGCATTCATTTTTTCTCATCCGCAGCGCACCGAGATCAAGAAAGCAGCTGATGAGAGCCAGTCTATTCTGGAGAAGACACCGGTTGGAACTGGCAATGATGATGGTTCACTACGAGCATTCCTCAAGGTACATATCGCATTCACTATGAGAGCCAGTCTATGTTGCGAAGTTTGATATCTTACACACTTGTTCATGTTACAGCGTCAGGCCAAGAAGTTAAGGCGGTTATCGAACCTTCTCGGTTGTCGTGATCCTGAATATGATGAACCATCTGCCTCTAGGTCTGGTACACCATCAGACCCCGCACCTCACCATCAGACCCCGCACCTCACAACTTCATGACACATTCATTAGAAAATAGTTGACGACGAGTGCACCGAAGCAAAGTCCCTACTGAGTAGAGCGAGGCCATTTCCCCTTCTTGTCACGTGCCAAGTCCTCCTCTTGCGCCTCGCGAGCCTTTGCAAGCTTTCTTGCCCTCTCCTCCTCACGAGCAAGTTTTGCTTGGCGTGCCCTCTCCTCCTCTCGTTTCTTCCGCTCCATCCTCTCCTTCTGACGATGCTCTTCCTCCAAGCCTCTTCGAAACGATTCTTCGAACCGTCGTTGCCGCCTAAGACAATCTGCGTATTGGTCCTTTTCAACATCTTCTGGCACTTCAAGATCTATCCACGTGAAGTACTTGCATAGAGGAGGCGGTGACTGCATAAAAATTTGTTGTTAGTGTTGACACACATTTGAGAGTAACATTTTACTTCTCGATCTTACCGGTGGTTGGTCATAGGCGTTAGTTGGAAGTGCACGATCATAAGCATAGTTCGGGCATACAAAATATCTCCGCCCTTCCGTCCATGCTTTCTTTCGGTCGGTGGACACCTTCACCTTGCAAACATCTCCACACCAACAAGGCGGGATGTTGACATCTTTCTCCTTCACCTTGTCCAAAGATGCGTCCTCCCACTTGTTCGGCATGTCTTCTTGGTTAGCACACGGTGGCCTCGTCATGGAACCGGATGAAGCCATGCCTACAAAACCGAGAATTATTGGTCAACCCTAACCCCCACTTAACAATAACCACAACCCTAACACCAACATAACCCTAACACCAACATCAAACACACATAACCCTAACCCTAGCATACTATGAAAACCTAACCATACCAAATTAGCAAAGAAACACAAATTTCCAAATCCTATCAATAACTAGGGTTTCCCCCAAACTAGCAAGATTTGAGCAAATGTGACAATTCCTATGGATGAAAACGAGGGGATCGGAGGAGATTACCTTAAGGGAGGGGTTGGCTTCGAAATCCACGGTCAAATACTCCGGATCTGAGAAGGATTTGAGAGGGGGAGAGAGGAGGGCAGAGGGGAGGCACTGAGCTTCGGGTTTGTGTGGAGGGTGGGGTGTGTGGGGTGGGGATGGGTGGGAGGGAGTTGGTGCAGCCTAATAAATGTCCAGGGGTGCAGCGCCGAAGGCCAAGGCGCCACACTACACAGTGCAGCGCCTTGGTCTTCGGCGCTGCACACCTGGACATGGCAGTCCAGAGAGCAACAGAATCATTCCAGAGAGCACTAGGAGCGTTCCAGTTGGTTTTGCACCCCAAAAATTGCTAAGTCAGTGTGCAACGCCCAAGGGAAGGGCGCCACACTATACAGTGCAGCACCCAAGGATTAGGCCTCCTTCGGTGTGAACCCCTCCTCATCAACTTCTTCATCAGGACCATCATCATCCGAGTCCGATGCATATGCACGGGAAAAAGGGATGGATTGGTCCATTGTCTCTTGCACATGATATTGGTCGAGATCACCCACATGGTTGTCATGGAGATCAACTTCATTGTCATCCTCCTCGTACTCATCATTCTCCTCTTCAAAACCTTCATTTTGGTTGTTTGGAGTCGGGCTCAATGTTGGCCAATCTTCTTGCGTGAATTGAGGTTCACTCATTTGATCTTGGTTCATGGGTGGGGGAGTGCTAGCAACCAACGGGGAGGGGTTCCGGTTCAAGTCTAAATTCAAAGTAGACTCAACCTTCTTGGAGGCAAATAACTCAAGAGCCTTGTCTAGAGATTCGGCAACCGTCTCCTTGTATGCAACCCAACGTTGCTCGGAGTTCACACGCATTGTCTTCCAACGGATGTGCATTCCTAAACCAACATTATGCCTTCCCTCGAACTCAACAACGTCACTTGGGTCCATCCAATTCAAATCTTTCCTCACTTGTTTCAAAAGCTCCGCATAGCTAGGACTACTCTCAAACACCATGTCAAGCTCATCCGGGTTCGTCTCAACATTGCCTTTCAAAAAGGCCTCTTTATCCACATGATGAACATAAACACATATTCTCCCCATCCCTACAATAATCAAAAACACACATATATCAAGTAAATACTTAAGAAAAATATTTGCACACATATCACATATATATGAATTAATAACCCTAACCCCCACATAACAATAACCACAACCCTAACACCAACATAACCCTAACACCAACATCAAACACACATAACCCTAACCCTAGCATACTATGGAAGCCTAAACAACCCAAATTAGCAAAGAAATATAACATCATTCAACACAAATTTCCAAATCCTATCAAAATCTAGGGTTTCCCCAAACTAGCAAGATTTGAGCAAATGTGACAATTCCTATGGATGAAAACGAGGCGATCGGAGGAGATTACCTTATGGGAGGGGTTGGCTTCGAAATCCACGGTCAAATACTCCGGATTTGCAAGATTTGAGAAGGATTTGAGAGGGGGGAGAGGGGAAGAGAGGAGGGCCGCAAGTCTAAGGGTTTGGGTCGGGTGGGGGTGTGTGGGGTGGGGGTGGGAGGGAAGAGAGAGTGGGGCCAGCCCAAGTGGAACACAGACTGTGCAGCGCCCAAGAGCTAGGCACTGCATATTACAGGTGTGTGGCGCCTAGCTCTTAGGCGCTGCACAGGTGCGTGTGGGGCCGCAACTGGACCAGGGCTGCCACGATGGCAGGATGTGCGACGCCTAAGGGAAGGGCGCTGCACAGTAGGGTGCGGCGCCCGACTGTCGGGCGCCACACCAAAGGGTCAACAGAGTGAAATTTTTTCGTGACCAGGTCAGTTTGTGATTTGATTTCTGCCTGAGGTCAGATATGTGATTTCTGCCGCATATCGCCCCATCCCAATCTCAACCGCAGCCACCCGCTGCGCTTCCATTCTCTATAGGACCCACCCCACGGATTATGTTGAAAAGGACGTGCTGTGACAAATACATGCTGGTTTGAAACCCGGCTATGTTTATTTATTATTTTTAAAGTTCAATAAATAAAAAATCATGATATTTTATTTTCCGCAATTTTAAAAATGGGTGACTTTGATAAACCTCACATACATATGGAAAAGATCATCAATTTTTTTTAAACCTGGAAAGTTGAAAAACTTAATGAATTCAAAAAATCATCTCAAATTCGAAAAAGTACATCAATATGAGAAATAGTTCATGGATTTGAAAAAAGTTCATGAATTTTAGAAAATTTCATGGATTTCAGTTTTTTTAATTTTCAAAAAGTTATGATTTCAAAAAATATCCCGAATTTGAGAAATGTTCATGGATTTAAGATTTTTTTTGTAAATTTTGAAAATTTCATATATCTTATAAAAATTTCATTGTGTTTGAATAAGGTTAAAATTTGAAAAAAGTTCACGATTTTTAGAACTATTAACACCAGAAAGTTCATTGGGTTCTCCTCCCACCACACCCGAGTTCAGTGTTGACTGGCTCATAGCAGAAGGATTGCCATTCAGCATAGTAGTATTCTTAGAGTTTAAGTTATGCACATTTTATCTCACACCTCCAATTTGCCTTCATTAGGTGGTTGTCCTTGTTAAGGGCAGCGTTCCAGCGTGAGCTCTCATACTCAGATTAGATGTGCTTCTATTGAGATCACCCCCGTCACCTCTATTATAGTCATCAGGCTTCAATCCTCTCCCAAAGCCTGTTGCAAAAGTTGCTCCACCCCTACCTCTAGCATTGCCTTGGCCAAACCCTCGACAACTGCCTCGACTTCCTGCTACATGAGCAAGCATGAAATCTCCCCATTCAAGTTTGGCTATATCATGCGCTCTCATGCCACACTATTCATGCCAATGACCAATCAAATCACAGGGGCCACAAAAAATAAGGAGCTTCTTATATTTCACCTGATACCACACCTTCTCCCCCCTTTAGTGATGGATACACATATTTTCTATTCACATCCAATTTAATTCAAATCTGAACAAAAGCACCAAGATTTTTGCCGATAGCGGCAATTGGACTTCTTGGATCTCACTCGTGTTCCTCACTAGTAGAAAAGGGGGCAATGGTCCAGGCCGGGTCAGCCAATTAGTCCCGGTTCAATCCAAAACCGGGACCAATGGGGGCATTGGACCTGGTTCGTGAGCCCCGGGGGCCGGCCGGGCCACGTGGGCCATTGGTCCCGGTTCGTCTGGACCTATTGGTTCCGGTTGGTGGGACGAACCGGGATTAATGCGCCTCGCTCCTGGCCCACCACCATTGGTCCCGGTTGGTGGCTTGAACCGGGACCAAAGGCAGCCCTTTAGTCCCGGTTCATACCACCAATCGGGACTAAAGGGCTGGTCCTCGTTGCGGCCAGAGTTTAGTCCCACCTCGCCAACCGAAGGGGGCTCACACCGGTTTATAAGCCCCTCCCTCTCTGCCTTGTTGAGCTACTCTCAAAGTGAAAAAAGATGCCCTTATACAGGAAATTTGACCTAAATTCATATTGAATTTCTCTGAAGTTAGTAGAAATTTATTATGAATTTAGGTCTAATTTTCTCTATAAGCGCATCTATGCTCATTTCTGAGTAGTTTTTTATATAGTTTTCTTTTCTTTTCTGCTATATTTATTTTTTCTTTTTATTTCTGAGTTGTAATAAGTCATTAAAAATAAGCATCTATGCTCATTTTTTAGTTAAGTTAATCACAACTATTTTTTCTTCTATTTATTTCTGAATTGTAATAAGTCATTAAAAATAAGCATCTATGCTCCTTTTTTTAGTAAAGTTAATCACAACTATTTTTGCTTCTTTTTTTCTTAGTAGTTTTTTATATAGTTTTTTTCTTTTCTGCTATATTTATTTTTTTCTTTTTATTTCTGAGTTGTAATAAGTCGTTAAAAATAAGCATCTATGCTCATTTTTTAGTTAAGTTAATCACAACTATTTTTTCTTCTATTTATTTCTGAATTGTAATAAGTCATTAAAAATAAGCATCTATGCTCATTTTTTTAGTAAAGTTAATCACAACTATTTTTGCTTCTATTTATTTCTGAGTAGTTTTTTATATAGTTTTTTTCTTTTCTGCTATATTTTTTTTCTTTTTATTTCTGAGTTGTAATAAGTCATTAAAAATAAGCATCTATGCTCATTTTTTAGTTAAATTAATCACAATTATTTTTTCTTCTATTTATTTCTTAATTGTAATAAGTCATTAAAAATAAGCATCTATGCTCATTTTTTTAGTAAAGTTAATCACAACTATTTTTGCTTTTATTTATTTCTAAGTAGTTTTTTATATAGTTTTTTTTCTTTTCTGCTATATTTATTTTTTTCTTTTTATTTCTGAGTTGTAATAAGTCATTAAAAATAAGCATCTATGCTCATTTTTTAGTTAAGTTAATCACAACTATTTTTTCTTCTATTTATTTCTTAATTGTAATAAGTCATTAAAAATAAGCATCTATGCTCATTTTTTTAGTAAAGTTAATGACAACTATTTTTGCTTCTATTTATTTCTGAGTAGTTTTTTATATAGTTTTTTTTCTTTTCTGCTATATTTATTTTTTTCTTTTTATTCTGAGTTGTAATAAGTCATTAAAAATAAGCATCTATGCTCATTTTTTAGTTAAGTTAATCACAACTATTAAAAATAAGTCATTAAAAATAAAAAAGAGGCGCAATGCTCGTTAATTTGCTTCAAGCCTTTCGGAATAGTGTCAACTGCACTGCACATAGCTCTGTGCAGTCTACCCTATTCCTCAAGGCTTGAAGCTAACAAACATGCAGGTGAGCATTGAGCCTCTTCTTCATCGTCTCTGCACTCAAGGCTTATAAACAGCTGCGAGTGCCTCTCGCTTGGCGAGGTGGGACTAAAAAAACAGCTGCAGAAAGAATCCACTAAAAAACAGTTGCAGAAAATAAAAATTAGACTGGTCCATTGGTACCGGTTGGTGGCGGCAACTGGTACCAATGCCACTCTTTGGTACCGGTTGGTGCCACCAACCGGTACCAATGCCAGTCTTTTGTCCCGGTTGGGGCCACCAACCGGGACCAATGGTCCTCAAACCGGGACAAAAGGCAGGCATTGGTACCGGTTTGCCGTTCGAATCGGGACCAAAGCCTTTGGTATATAAGTAGCGCTGCCGCCCCGCCCCGAGTTCGATCTCTCCCGACGCCGCGCGC
Organism: Triticum aestivum; assembly: GCF_018294505.1. Classification (NCBI taxonomy): domain Eukaryota; kingdom Viridiplantae; phylum Streptophyta; class Magnoliopsida; order Poales; family Poaceae; genus Triticum; species Triticum aestivum. Next base: position 776,715,919 of record NC_057801.1, read on the forward strand.
CGTCCCCTGCCGCCACCCTCGCCGTCGCTGCCCCGCCCCGACGCCGTTCCGCCCCGCCCCGCCCGACGCCGTCGCCGTCCCGCCCCGACGCTGTCCCCTGCTGCACCGACGCGCGCCGTCGCCGCCCCGCCCCGCTGTCATCGCCTCCCGCCCTGCCGCCCCGACGTCGTCGCCGCCCCGCCCCGACGTCGCCGCCCGCCCTGCTGCACCTCGCCGTCGCCGTCGCCGGCCGTGAGCAACTTTATTTTATTTTTTTTAGATTTTTTTGTTAGTTCATAGATTTATTTGTTAGATTAGATTTGTAGTAATTTAGATATGTAGTTCATATTGTGTAATTTAGATTGTGTAATTAATTTGTTCATATTACGTTAGATTTTTTTTAGTTTTGTTTGTTAGTTCATAGATTTATTTGTTAGATTAGATATGGTGTAATTTAGATATGTATAGTTCATATTGTGTAATTTAGATTGTGTAATTAATTTGTTCATATTATGTTAGATTTTTTTTTTCTGTTAGTACATTTTTTTGTTAGATTTTGTTAGATTTTTTATGATTTCTGTCAGATTTTGTTAGATTTTTTTAAATTTTTTTGTAGTTCATAGATTTTTTTGTTGGATGTGTAGTAATTTAGATGTGCAGTTCATAGATTTTTTATCATATATATGCAAAGATCAAATATGTCAAATTTTTATGATTTTTTTTCTGTTCATAGAATCTTTATGATTTTTTTCTGTTGTAATTTTGTTTATAGAATTTTAATGATTTTTTTGTTCATAGTATGTATTTAGAAAAATGAAAAAAAATAAGAAGAGAAAGTGTTTAATATAATTAGTTAGAAAAATACTAGTTTATTTTTAGTAAGTACTACTTTATTTTATTTATAGTAAGTGCTTCATATATAGTTGAACTAGCTAGTTGATTTAATAAACTACTTTATTTTACTATATATAGAAGTAGTTTTTTTTTAGTAAGTACTACTTTATTTATTTATAGTAAGTGTTTAGTAGTTGAACTAGCTAGTTGATTTAATTAATAAAACTACTTTATTTAACTATATATAGAAGTAGTTCCCGCATCGACGTCGGCGATGCCTATCCCGCATCCTCCTCGTAGTCGACTCGGCGGTGGAGGCTTGCTTGATCAGGGCCATGTTCGGGACTGGGCTCCGCCAGGCTGGTATTGGGAGGTGCTACCTTCCGGGGGATGTAGGTTGGTGAGGAGGCAGCCCATTGTTGACCCGATCCTTGTTTGGTGGCGGTCGCGTGGGCCAGTGACGGTGCCGAGGCTTCCGGACACCGCAGAGCTGGTACGTCACCATGTCAGCGAGGAGGACGAGCACGTCCGTCGCTACATGGTTGCATTGGAGGGCAGGTTCGACAATACCTGGCAGGTTCTTCAGGGATCTCACTGGAGCTATGATCCTGTGATGGTTCCTTATCTTTGGGTGTCCACCGCCCGCGTCGATACCCGTCGGGCGCTACGGTTCTAGTTGTATTAGTGATGCTATATTAGTGATAATATTCGATGATGTACGGACACCAAGAGATGATGCACTTTTGCTTATAATTATTGAATGCATGCTAATTTGAATACTACTTTATTTTATGATTTTCTTTTGCTTATTTTATGATTTGGTTTTGCTTATTGAATGCTCATATTGGATAAGTTCTCCTTCATTCCCGTGTGCTAGACAATTTGATGTAATAATGCACTCAGGAATGAAAGGAGGAGCTACGTACATCACCGATAGTCAACCCGTGATTAATAATCTAGTTTAATATTTGAATTATGAACATAGGCCGGAAATGTCGTACTCGGACGACGAAAACCGCCCGGGGGAGTGCGACTGGTGCCACGACGACCGAGGTATCTGCGACAGGTTCATTGAGCTAGACGAAGATCGTCGCTTCAGCATTAAGCTCGAGGAGACCTTCGATGTTCATACGGTACGCAACCGACGACAATAGTTTTTTTTCGTAATTACTCATGACTTCAATTATTTTAATCATGGCAATATTTTTCATCTTTTCTAATTCGACTAGCTTATCCCATGCTTTGCAAGACGCTATGTCTTGGAGAGGATGGGTTTTGAAGACCATGAAAGTTTCGAAACCAAATTTTTTTTCCTAAGTACCCATCATGGTGTGGATTTTCAAGTAAAGTTGTGCAATGCTCAGAGTGTAACCCATTTTGGTTGCAAAAATTGGGAAGCACTTTGCAAGATGTATGGTCTTGATGAGGGTATGCTTGTCACCATGGATCTTGGTGATCCTACAATCGAGCAAGAGAGACCTTCGATTTGGGTCCTTGTGGATACACCTCCAATTCTTCCCCCATGTGAGCTTAACATAGTTATTAAGTAATTTATATTGTTTATTTCAAAATAGTTGACAACTTATCTCCATTGAAAGCTTATTTTCATTCTTCAAAGAATGTGCGGAAGATGGTAGACAGAACCTACTACACCGAAGGCTCCGAATTAACTTATCAGGAGAAAACTCATCTGGTCGCATTTTGTACTGATCTTGAGAATTACAATATGTACAATCAAACTCCTCAACATTATGGTCAATACGTGCCACTAATGCACGTGTTGAACTACGGCAACTACCATGGAGATACCATGGTAAGATTTTTTTACTATTACGACATCCGTGATCTTTTTGCACACTTCTAAAACTAGTACATCATTGCTAACTACGAAGATATTACTATGTTTTTCAACAGATAATCCCGAATGATTGTGTGCCTCATTTGATGTATACGCATGGTAGCCTTCATGTTTTGAACATACAACCAAGTCGTCCTACGAATCTCAACTGTCCATACTGGGTTTCTAAAAGAAGTGGAGACATAACAATCAAAGAATGGAAAAAATGTATGGACAGTCGTAAGGAGCTTCTTGGAAGCAACAAGCAGCGAAGGGCAAGAATTGGAGACAGGATGATCGCCATTCTTGATAATGGAGAGTCAGGGTCTATATTGTTTTATGCTATTTTACCTTAAGGGTGTTTAGGTCCTACCTGATACTGATGATCATGTGCTAAGAACAATTATGTAGGGTTGGGTTCGATGACTATGAGGATGATGATCGTATGACTTATTATTAATAACGAGTAGAAGTTGTATGATGATGCATGATTAGTAGGACTTGTTATTATATATGATGATGTATGATGCGAGTATGCATGAGTTATTATATATCTGCGGGTGAAATGAACATAGCAGTAGCATTGGTAACCAAGGACGAAGATATAAGAGAGAACACTTCTCTCTATTAGCTAGCTAATAACAACCTAAATATAACCCCCAAAACCCCTAAATCATGCACTTTAAAAAAAACCTCAACTCCAGCCAGCTACTGACGCGTGGAAGCCTTTTGATCCCGGTTTATGTCACCAACCGGTCCGTGTTCCAATAGTCACCTAGGCATCCAAACTGAATTGTGAGCAATTTTGGTGTTATTAGACGCCAACAGACTTCCCTCGCAGGGTTCCACGCATTACTCATATCAGAATGAAGTGAAAACATACTAAACCCTTTGGTGGTATGAACCCTAGCTATTGCCAAGCAATTGGTATGGACATCTGGTATCTCTACTTCATCCTCAGAGAGGAAAACCACCCCCTTCATCTTCATGCAGCGCTAGACATTGTAGCGGATCGCCAACATCTTCCTTCCTTGTTCGTGCACCATGGTCGGCCTTCCACGAAGGTCCCATGGACACCGACGCAGGAGAGTCTAGTGGGGAGCGGCAGGAGAAAATCACTAGGACTCCACGAGCAATCGTTGCCAACAAACTCATGGTGGCTAGCGCCACAGGACGATAGGCGAAACCCGGTTTAGTTGTCAGCAGAAATATTGACTATGTTTTGTTTCCTAAAACTGCTTATTTCAAGAAACGTTTCCTAAAACGGAAGGGTTACTACAATGCAATTACTAGATTGCAAGATGGGCCAAGAAAACGGGTGTGAACATTTCTTTCCAAATCATTTGTGGAGGCCCAGGGCCGAACAGCACTTTCCAGGCCCAGTGTAGACCCACGCGACCACCACACAAGTGAAGCGGGTCTCTCTCTTCCCTTCCTCCTCCCGTCGCAGTCTCTCCTCTGCTCTCCCGCTCCCTCCTAGCTAGGCTAGGGTTTTACTTTCCCCTCCGACAAGGTTTCACCGGAGACGCGTGCCACCATGACTGCCGCCGAGCTGCTCCGCTCCCAGCTCGAGGAGCACAACATCGAGGTGACCCTTCCCCCTCCCCCTCTCCGATTTGGTGCCCTGTTCAACTGAAAAATCATCGCCTCACACTTTTAAAGAAAATAAAAAATGTTCGCCGCTCTTGCTTGTTCGGCCCCTGGATCGGCATGTTCCCTTGCGGTGGCGGTGGTGAATCTATAGCGCTAGATCTCGTCTGTCGATTTCGCCTAGGTCGCAGAGCTCTCTCTGGGTGGATAACTCTGTATCTGTAACCTCCACCTGAGGGTGTGGTAGCGTGTACGGGATTCATGCTCGCTTGTTCAGCTGGGACTTTAATTTTCAGGCCCGAAATCTGATCTTTCTGGTCCCAACCATTGTGGTTCTTCACTTGTTTTCCAGTTTTCCTAATTACGTGCAGTTTGTGGTTCCCTTTCATAGCAATCTCCAGTGTTGCAAACTGAAATGCTACTGCTTTGTCTTGTGGATACAAATCTGAAACGAATTTTGAGCAAGCATAGATAGATGAAAGCATCCACCTTTGGTGATTGCTAGATAAGAAATCTGAAACGGGGCCTTGCTTGTTTGTAATTAGCTTTGGAAGTCGGTTAGTAACCCAAGTATCTTGTGTGTATGCTTAATTGCTTATATGCTTTACGGCATATTTCCTGTACTAACAATATAATATAAATGTGTGAACATACCTTCTGTGATCAATGCAGACAACAGTTCCTTGTAATGTACACACTCTTCCTTTCTTTTGCTTTTGGAGTGCCATTTCCTTTTATCTTGTGCTGATGCTACTTAGTATGTACTCACATCTTCATGCTGGAAAGATAACTCTGTTTCCCCTCCTCTGCATATCCCCTGTTCAGAGGCAGCGCTGTTTAGTGTTTAATACTTATGACCATCAAGTAACATGATATTTGGAATGCATGCTCTCAGGAAGATGAGCCTATCCTTGAGGATGATGATGACGACCATCAAGACGATAACGAGGATGAGGATGAAATGGATGACGATGATGTTGAGGGTATGCTGAAATTCTGCAGTTCCTTCTATTCAGTTCAAGTACCACTTAGTTACAGATAAGCCTATTTCTTATTGTAATGCTGCCTAGTTCTAACATAAATTTAGACATCTGAAGTTAATGCCCACACCAAAATTCGAAATTAAACGTTGCTTATTCAACCACTGAATCAATGGATTATTTTGTTTCTGTTAGTCTTAATGTTGGCATTTTCATAATTCAGAAATTGTTATCTGATCTGTTCCTCAATGATACAAACTCTATATTTACCTATTTTGGTTCACTTTGACCTGTTTTTTATTTGAAGATTAGGAACCGACCAGTTTGTTTCTGTTCTAATGTTTTGTTCTTTACGAACCATTGATATGCCTTTGTGGTCTATATTCTCACCTTTTTGGAACTGTATCATATTTACTCATTCCTCAATTATTCAGCACTGCTTATTTACAGAATATATAGTTTCTTGAGTACTTCCTGCCATTTGTATATAATATTCCCCTCTGTAAGGTGGCACCTTGTTTCAATTTCAACTTGCATTAACATATACATGAATGTTCAGCTATACCATTTAGTTTGATAGGAACAAATCCTGAATGTAAAATCTTGGTTTTGCAAGTATAATTTTGGTAGGTGAATCATTTCAATGCATTTAGTATGAACTGATGCTGGGATTTCCATTGTATGAATAGCTAATTCTTTGTACCTTACCCAAAGTGCCAAAACTAAGATCTTACTCAAAATTCCAAAATCGACAATGGATACCAAGAATACATGATTGCAGTCACAGATTCTGTTCAATCGTGCTTGTGAAAAGTTCAAGTGTTGTATGAATGTTACACTTTCCATTTCCAACGGTTACCGATAATAATTCACAAAGTCAACTATGTTAGTTGTAAAATTCTGGGGTTATGCAAAAATTTGAAAATCTGACATTATGCGCCTGTGCTTTCTGGCACTAGGAGGTGATGCTAGTGGAAGATCTAGGAGTGAGAAGAAGTGCAGGAAAGCCATGGAGAGGCTTGGCATGAAGGCCATTACTGGTGTGAGCCGTGTAACTATCAAGCAGAGCAAGACCGTGAGCATCTTAACCACTTCAGCCATTGTTCCCTGTAGCATAATTACATGCTGGTGGTTGTCGCATTTTCGTAACATCTCTCAATACTATTGCAGGCTACGTTTGTCCTCTCCAAGCCAGACGTCTTCAAGAGCTCGCACTCAGAAACCTATGTCATGTTCGGGGTGGTCAAGATGGAGGACATGGACGCTAAGCTGCTGACAGAAGCGGCGGGGCAGTTCAAGGCGCCGGGACCGGGCAGCGTCATCTCAAAGGGTGAGCCGTCCGTGGCAGCAGCCCAGGACGACGAGGAGGTCGACGAGACGGGCGTTGACAACAAGGATGTTGAGGTCGTGATGGTGCAGGCCTCTGTGTCGAGGTCCAGGGCTGTGAAGGCGCTCAAGGCTGCAGATGGTGACATTGTCAGCGCCATCGTGGAGTTGACTAACTAGGTGATGATAGGTGGGGGGTCACTAATCAGTCTTAGTCATGTCATCTTGAATGTTGCAGTTGCGGAATTGGAGGCTGTATGTCTATTCAAACAGGTTTTTGAGGCGTTTTAACATCTGAGGACCAGCAAACTGCTTGCTCTTATGCGGAATTCTGAATCTGCTGTGCCAAATTTTGATACAAATGCATGTCACTCGGGTTTCAGACATTGTGATCCCAACTATGGCCATTTTGAGATTTTGAGAAAACTTAAGTTGCTCTGTTCCTGTCTGTTCCTGTCCCTTCGTTGCTCTGTTCCTGTCTGTTCGTCTCGCCTCCAGCGCCGGCCCCCAAGGCAGATCTTCACCACGAGTCTGCAGGTGTCTACGCTGCCTTCCCTCCTAGGAAATACTATTTCGCAGCCTGCCTCTACGTTCCATGTGTTTCTTGGAGGCAATGCTTTCCCATATGTCTCCCATTCGTATTTCATAATGGATTGCATCAATCCAACCTACGGTTTATTGACAGAATAGCCTAATGCTATGTTTCTTCTTTGTAGCCTATCTTTTACATTTTTCTTCCCTGCTAGGTTGTAAATCTTGTCCATGGCTCAATTAAACACCAAAAGTGATATCAATATACCATCTAGCACAATATAGAAAATCTCAACATCACGCTGCTTCAATTTGATGGTTTCTGCGTAGGAAAGCAGAGAAATTCGTGTGGCACCAAGGAGCTGTGGTGGGTCTGGCAGCAGTACAATGCTAGTTGGGTCAATCTTGCGGTTAGCATTCCCTGTAGGATGGAAAGCCTGGATATGAATCTTTCTTCGTGTCATCCTGAACTGGATGTTTAATTCGTGTTTTTAGTTCAAACTACTGGCATGTAGTGTTCCTAGGCATTTTGAATTCTTGGAGGCGACGACAACGCGTGTGCTTTGTTTCCTTCTTGGAGGCGTCGCTTTTGGAGAATCCCGTTTGTAGTACTGGTGTTGTCTTTGGTGGTGGTTGGAGTGCTACTGTTGCAAGTGGTTCATCACCGTGACGGGGTCTTTTTTTTTCTTCTCTTTTTTATTTTATTTCTTGGCTGTGTGCATCCCTGATGTCTTTGGACATCTTGTTGGTGTAGAACCTGGGTGTATTTGGTATCGTCGCGATATTAATATATTCCCTTTATTGAAAAATGTCATGTTCCTAGGCATTTTGAATTCTAGGTGATTTGTTCCTTTCGAGAAGCGTTGCAAAGAGAGGATTTTTGGATGAGGTGATTTCCCCCCCCCCCACCTACCTCCCTCTCCACCGTCGTTGTTGCGCCTCCCCCGAGCCTATCCACCTCCCCTTTCACCACTGGACTGGATGACAACACCTGCCGCCGGGGTGCTCAGATCCGTCGCCTTCAGCCGACGACAAGGGTGGCGTTGCCGTTGCTGCTTCCGTCTCCTCCAGTTGATGCGAACTCATCGGAGGCGTACCTGGAGATGGAGCGTGTGGTGCGGGAATGATTCCCGGACCGCTCGATGTGGTCGGAGATCTTCGAGAGCATCCTGCAACACGCCAGGTTTGACGAATACGCGAGATTCACCGGCGCCGATGGCGCATCGAATGTGGAGTTCCTCTTCTGGGTGATCCAGGAGGCGGACTCGCCAGATCCGGCGCAGGCTGCGCGGTGGAGGGAATTCCGATCCAACCCTCCTCGCCTCAACATCGCAAGGCCGCGCATGGAGGCGATATCCAGGATTCCCCTCGGGTGCTTCCGCCCGGGGTCCTTCCTCCTCGCCGGCCTTAGCGACCGTCGATGGTACTGGTCGGGGCTTGCACGGTGGACGTCTGCGTCCTGGAGGCCTCCACCGAGTTCACAAGGGAGGCAGGCACGACATCGAGCTCCCACCTTGGCTTGGCGACCAAGGTATGATTCCGGGTATCATCTCTGTCAATTCTCTGAGATGTTTGCATGAATTTCATGCACGCCGCTGATTTGGTACGGCAAAAATACTTGATCCAGTTGATGTTCATAGCACTAGTTTACGTTATTCGGGGGTTTCCCTTTCAGTTGACAGTTTGACGGTGAATAATCGAGAGAAAGAGGATTTGAGGGTTCTCCCTCTTGGTAATTTGATATCAAAAAATAATGTGATGGTTGATGGTAAGGATAAATCATGTGAGGTTGACGGTGGAAGATTTGCCCACTCTAGTTTGAATTCAAAATTAGAGGAAAAGCTAGGAGCATGTGCTTCAGGAAAATGTGACCAAAAGCAGAGAGGCCCCATTCCTGCTCCGTAGATCTGCGAGCCATCCATTCGTGGATGTGTGGTGGTGAGGAAAGCAAATTCTGGTAGTGCGTCTTCCCATCCTAGTCATGACCTAGAATATATAGAGGAGCACTATGGCCAGTTGTGGTCGACTCCTTCCCCTCCCCGCCGCCACAGTAACCCTAACCCTTTCCTCCCAAAACCTTTTCCTACTACGTTCTGGGTGAGGAAGGATTTGCTTGCTGCTGGGAATTTTACTAGGGCTGATTGTCATCCTGCTGTGGTGAGATCTTTTGATCCTCCTCCCAAACTGATCTGTTTGCCGTGCGAGGGTATTGGCTCGGGTTCCAGATTGTTTGCTGAGGCTGTTAAGGGAGGAGTAGTGATGGCTGATAGGCGTCCTTCTGGATCAAGCTCAGGGGCTGCCTCTCAACGGGGGGGGGGGAGGGGGTGTGGTCAGCGCGCTTCGACCCCTCAACACCGGCAAGGTGCTGCCACTGCTGGTAAAGATCCTGCTCCTGTGCAGAAAACTAAGTCTACTGCATCTACTGCTTCCTCTTCTCAAATCCCTGCTCCAGTGGTTGTTACTGAGGTAGAACAGATGCTTGATCCTAGATATAAGGAGATGATTTGCTTTAATTGTGGGGGCCCTGGCCACTATGTGGGGAACTTGTTTCATTTGCCAACAAAATCATAATGTTAATAATTGTGCTGCTTGGGCTAAGATTCAACCTTCAGCTACTTTTTTTTGGAAGTGGAGCTAGTGGTCTTGGTTTTTACCATGTGGAGGTTCCTGCTGCTACTGAGACCAAGTGGTTGAATTATCAGAATTGTGCTATGGTGAATATCATCAAGGGAGAGGTTCAAAAAACTGACCTTCATGGCCTATTGTCTGCTGTTTTCTGCAAGAATAGGCAATGGCCATGGCAAGTGAGAGAGTTGTCAAGCTAGACTTTCTTAGTCAGGTTCCCACCATGGAAAATTGCTGAGGATTTGATTGAGTTCCTAGCCTTTGATCTGCCTAAAGATGGTGTAAATGTGAATGTGACTGAATGGAAGGGAGCATGTGATCCTTTTGGAGAACTGGTTGAAGCCTGGGTATTGATTGAGAGCATACACCTAAATGGTGTACCTGGAGGGTGTTCTGTCAGATTGCACTACAAGAAATATGTCAACTTGTGACTAGCACTATTGGTCACTGTTTTTAATTTGTGACCTTTTTGTGACCAAAAACATAAGGTCAAAAGCTGGCAGTCGTAAACTGACTATAGCGACCTTTCTTCTGAATTGGTCGTAGACGTTTATGACCAAAATACGTCTACTGTGGCGTTTTGATCACTAACAACCTCCCCATGCCACGTAGGCATCCAGCGTGGCAATCTGATGTGGCACAAGATTCAGCCTGGTCCAATTCAGCGTTTTACATGGGCCGAGCCCATTAATTCAGCCTTTTATTATTTTTTCCTTGTTAATTCTGGTCGGCTTCATGGGCCAAGCCCAACATTGTAGCCTTTTTTATTGTTGGCCCGTGGCCTTTTATTATTTATTGCTTTTCTATTTTCAGCCATTATATATTCAAGCTGGTCCCACTAGTCAGATGGGTCCCACTTGTCATGATCATCTCTCAAATTGGTCCCACATGTCAGAAATGTACAAATTTGACAGATTATTTTCATAAGTGGACCCATTGGTCAAGTTTCCATTTCACAAGTTTTCAGATCACATACATAATAAAAAAGAATCATCAAATATACCACTAAATAAATCTATTACAATCCTTACAACGCATATATGCTACAATATGCTACTCTTCACTAAGTAGAACTTGACGGCATCACACTTCACGGCTTCACACTTGCTTCACACTTCACGCTTGAGCATCTGTAAAAGAGGAACAACCACAAATTTAAATCTCAATTGCAGTATAGGCCATATGCAGAAGCAGTTCAAAGTTGAAACAACATCAATTAAACACACGCACACAGAAACATAGGAGTCAAAATGCAGTATAGGACCAGGACAAGGAAACTCCTGTTATCAAATCAACACACAGCTTGTAGCAAAACAACAACATAATACATTATAACGAGAGTAAGCTTGAATCAAACAGCACAAAAACATGTGGATATTTCATGTGAGCATCATGATGTGGTTTTATTAAACAATGATACAACAACAGAATACAATATCTTCATGCAAATTATGGTACTGTAGCAAAACATTTTGAAACAACAACTACACAATACATTATAACAAGAGTAAGCTTGAATCAAATAGAAAAGGGAACAGTTTCGAGTTTAAAAGTTAAAGCATTTGCAAGATATCCCAACTTGCAAGTTGAAGAGGCATAATTCAGAAACTTGCATCGGGGCACTATAATAAGAGTAGCATTCGACTTGACACATGGAACAACGACACAAAAGAATTATGGCTCAGTGTATGTACGTCGACTTGTTGGTGTAGATGGTCCAGTTGATGAAGAGCTCTGACAGCATGGCTCCGAGCAGCCCGAAAAGCGCACTGGAGGTGCAATTCCACCGAGAACAGCACTTGACTGAAATAGCAAGAAATCGTTAGCCTCTACCCTCTAGTCTGGTACCACATTCCCACAAAATCATGAAGGCCAAAGTCACAAGCACGAAAGCAGGTTACAACCATGATCTATGATGATTTTCTACTATGCACTAGTATTGCTGGATAACTCGTCGAGCAAGACAAAATACAGACACAGGATCTGATGATGATACAGCACGGGCGACCACAATGATGAAAGGAGCAACCATTCCTTAATAGGAAGCATAACTGGAAAAGATATTGAGGATTTTCTAGTAGCAAACATTGACAGGTTGCTGCTAGTGCATACTAGTATGATTCACACCAGAGCAACCATCCAATTCGATGAACAGCATAAAAGTAATTTAAGTGGGCAAAGATCCCCCCTCCCCCACCCCAAATCTACAGGAACAGAATAGCTACACTGCGTCAACGGACACAACCGAGCTCACATGCAGTAAGACCAAAGCAGAGGCATACATGCATACTAGCAGGAAATCTAAAATACTTGATATATAGGTATGCAGCAAGAACAACAGGCAATGCAATGATAGTATGAGAGCACTTCAGCTCTGGAAGTAAAAAGAACATAATGCAGCGATGTGCAAGTCACTGAACTTCATAGCAATAACCTGCCACAGCTCAACGCTTATGTACTTCAAGCTGTCAAAAGCATAGATGCAATATTAATCCTTGTACTCTGCAACAATAGGGGATAAAACTACATAAGCTTTGAATTTTCACCGAATAAGTTTGAAAGAAAGTATAGCAGTGGGTAAGCTCAGGTTACCTGGGTTGTTGACCATAGGTGCCTTCCACTTTGCCCTTGTTGTTCAGGTTCTTGATATTCTGAATACACAGAAATTTCAGCTCGGAACTTGTAATACACATCGCTGCTTGTCTAAGCAAATAGACTACCTAGTCATATTGCCATGAGATAGTTCATGGTGTACCTTTTGTTTCCATGGCCCCTTGAACTATTTTGGAATGGTTGGAGTTGTCCATTTCCCATCTTATACAATCTGCACCTTCAAATAGAACAAATATATGTCAAACATAGATGAGCAGAAAATACCAACTACTCAACGAAAAAACTAACGTGCAGATAGTACTCGAACAAATCAAAAAGGAAGGAAACAAGACATCTGCTTTGCTAGCTAGGAGTGGGTAAACTGAAACATGAGCATGTTGGCCTAATGTTGTCGTAACAGCCGGATAGGATGAAGCGTCGTTCTAAATAAAAGGAAAGGCAGTGGAGAGGCTAGTGCATCATCCGATGTGCCTGCCTGCCTCGGAGATGAAGGCAAGACTAGCAGAATTTGGCTGCCGTCAATTAGTTGATCCATAAGATTGGTTAGTCTAGCAAGCATATTAATGTTTGAACAATTCAACATTGATAAGGTTTTTACAACAAACATGTTGGCATCATGAGGCTGGCACATGCCGGATCCAGACAGAGACAAGCAACAAGACCCCCACCCACTACTAAGAAGTAGAGCATCTAACAGAACTGCAAGAGATGAAGCAAGCAAGGGGAGGCCAGCAATTGAGTTTGCCAGGAGCAGTAACAGGTTGGATAAGAATTTGGAGGCCGACAATTCAGTTCGCCAGGAACAGTAACATGTTTGGCATTTTAGGCTCCATAATTTCTACTAGCAGCAAAATGTTATGAAATGGGCGAACTGAATTATCTGGACCGAGAAAAGAAATGTGGAAACGGTAGTTTCTACTAGGTTCAGATTTCAGAGTTCAAGAACATATTTTACAATTTGTAAACTCAATAAAGTGCAATGCAGAACACACCAATTAGTAGCAAGCAAGATGATAGAGACTGACATTGCTATCTAGCCTCTAAGAAATTTCATAAATAGACGAAGTTAAGCTGTTTGGTAGCAAGCAAGCTGACGAAGACTAACATTGCTATCTAGCCTCTAAGAAATTTCATAAACAGACAAAGTTAAGCTGTCCATACACACAGCCACCTGGTACCTTGCAAAAGCCCCCAATGCAAACCATCAGGCTAACACCACATGGTCTAAACACACAAGGAAAACCCCATCTCCAGAGAGAAATGGACGCATGCTCCACATTATCACCATGCAAGCACATTCAGGAACTTGTGGCAGGGCATGGAGGGGGAGAGAGCACTCACTTGGCTTGAGCCTTGCCCTTGGGGAGGACGGTGTGGTCCACGATCGGCATGATCTTCCATGCCTCGTTGATCTCAATCTGCGGAAGGAATCAGCACAATAATAAACCCAACCACCAAATCACCAAGCAGGATGCAGAGGAACCTGGCGAAACTCGAAGTCGAAGTACCAAATGCCGAGGACGACGAGGGATAGGACCAGGACGCCCGCTCGCAGTCGGTAGTGGCGACCATGTCCACGACGGCCCCCGTCTCGGGCCGCGGGATGAGCACACCGTCCCGGACGGCAACCACCAGGTCCTTCCAGTGCTCGTTCCCGAGCGGCCCGCGGAGTAGGTAGGGCGCCGCCGGATCGCCACTGGACGGGGAACAGGCGGAGGCGTTGGCGAGGAGCCAACGGAGATGGCGGTGGAGGTGCGGCACCAAGGGCGGGAAAAGCACAGCGGCCCTGTGGCGGAAGGCGGTGAGTGAGGCCTCCAGCACAGGGTGGGTCGACAGGTGGAGGAAGAGCGGTGGGCGTCCTCCGGAGGCGAGGAGGAGCGGAGTGGGCGGTGGCGCGCGGGCACGGGCGGCGGGATTGGCTTGAGGTAGGTGGCGGCGGCTAGGACTGGATCTAAATTGGGGGAGAGGGGAGAGGGGACGGGAGGAGTGGAGTTAGGGTTTGGGCTGCGGGTGGGTGGGTGTATGGATGGATGGATGGATGGATGTGTGCCATGTCATCAATCCATGGCACAAACATCTCCACCAATGAAAATTAAACTTATGTATATGTGTTTTTTTCTTTTTGTTTCTCTTCTTTGTTTTCACCTACGTGAAGAACCTATCAAATATTAGTTATAAAATTGGACCGCAACAATTTTCAAAAATATTCGATCGTGTTTTATGTACAAATGGACCAAATGGTTCCCTCTTAAAAGTTTTTCGTCCACCTCTCGTCCATTTTTCGAGTGTTCAAAATGAGTTTTTTGTGAAGAACCTAGCAAATATTTGTTGCAAATTTGGACCAAATCAGTTTTATAAAATTTTAGGCCATATTTAATATATAATTGACCAAATTGTTGGGTGTAAAAAGTTTTGATCCACCTCTGGTGAAAAAGACAAATTTCCGTCGATTCAGGTGGAAGCGGGTCAAATTTGAACTGCAGCTGCCTCATAGTTTGCTCTTTATTTTTTCCAAAAATCATTTCTAGGTACATAAGTATCTATTTAATCAGAGAAACATCAAATGTTTTCCAAGATTCAACCACTAGCTAGGAACGGTCAAGCCCGCCGTTTTGAATGCATTTTGAAACGGGCATAAAAAATTCAAAAATATCAAAAAAATGGAAAAACTTCGTATTGTGTCATTATATGTGACCAAGTTTTCAGAAAAAATAATAAATTTGTAATACGGAAATTTATTTAAAAAAGTGTTCTCAGAAATGAGCTATCATGCGTGAAGATTCATGGCTTTCAAGCCAAATGATCAATCTTATGGCCACATTCATGGCATAGTTTGTTCAAATGATCTCATATTGTGCACAAGGGTGCATCTTGGAATGGCAAACAATGTTGCCTAAGGAAGTTTTCATTTTCTTTGCACAGAAAATTTATTTTCCATTTTTCGAGTGCCCCAAATGAGGTTTTTTTGTGAAGGACCTACCTTATATTTTTTGAAAAATTGGACCAAATCATTTTTCTAAAATACTAGGCCATATTTAATGCACAATTGACCAAATGGTTGGGTTTAAAAAGTTTTTATCCACCTCTGGTGAAAAAGACAAATTCCTGTCGATTCAGTTGGAAGCGGGTCAAATTTGAACTGCAGCTGCCTCATAGTTTGCTATTTATTTTTTTACAAAAATCATTTCTAGGTACATAAGTATCTATTTAATCAGATAAACATAAAAAAAAATCCAAGATTCAACCACTAGCTAGGAACGGTCAAGCCCGCCGTTTTGACCGCATTTTGAAACGGGCATAAAAAATTCAAAAAAATCAAAAAAATTGGAAAACCTTTGCATTGTGTCATTATATGTGACCAAGTTTCCAAGAAAAATATTAAACTTGCAATACGGAAATTATTTTAAAAAAATGTTCTCAGAAATGAGCTGTCATGCGTGAAGATTCATGGCTTTCAAGCCAAATGATCAATCTTATGGCCACATTCATGGCATAGTTTGTTCAAATGATCTCATATTGTGCACAAGGGTGCATCTTGGAATGGCAAACAATGTTACCTAAGGAAGTTTTCATTTTCTTTGCACAGAAAATTCATTTCCCATTTTCCGAGTGCCCCAAATGAGGTTTTTTTGTGAAGGACCTACCATATATTTATTGCAAAATTGGACCAAATAAAATTTATAAAATAATAGGTCATATTTAATGCACAATTGACAAAATGGTTGGGTGTCAAAAGTTTTGATGCACCTCTGGTGAAAAAGACAAATTCCCGTCGATTCAGTTGGAAGCGGGTCAAATTTGAACTACAACTGCCTCATAGTTTGCTCTTTATTTTTTCCAAAAATCATTTCTAGGTAAATAAGTATCTATTTAATCAGAAATACATGGTTTGATGGCGAGACATCGAGGTTTGGACGGCGGCCGAGGGCCCCAACTCTAGAGCGCGTAAGCTCGCATGCCCGCCGCGTGGTCACCGCGTGACCGTGGCGTTGCCATGTGTTCTGGGCGGTCTAGGCATGTCTAGTGGGTTGGGCACTCCCCAGGTACGTGCTAGGAAGAAAATCACAACATAAGATTCTCACGAGGAGACCGATCGATGCTCAAACATGAATAAGCAGCCAAGTGTTTGATTTGCGGTACGGGAAATTCACATGGCTAATGGGCGTGAGTTTTGGCTGAGGATGATCATTTACTAAGAAGACCATCTTTTTCACCTCAAAAGGAGGAGCCTAGGTGGTACTTGCTTTGCAAAGTACCACACTGGACATAAATACGAATGTTGAAGCTGGGCTCAAAATAATGAATGGATTGAGATGGCATTTGGTGGAGGATGGTTATTTGGGCATAGGAAAGCACTGTAGAAAATGGATACTATTTGGACATGCCAAAGTGGTACTTCCTTCACAAAGTGCTGCTTTGAACAGGATAGGAAAATGAATATTGTTGAGTTATTTTTGAACTAGGCAAGGAAGGTTTTTGACATATTTGATGAAGATATGATCCAAACAATTTATAAGATTTTTTTGGGAATTTTTTGAATAACAGAAATATAGGTTGCTTCACAACCTAGGGCAAAAATTGACACATGAACATGACACATAGGCAAAACTGATGAGATGGCTCCTAGTCATCACAACCCACCACAATCTACAAGGCTATGACCATCTATATTGGTCGTTAACAACTAGAAATAAGGCAGCGGACCTGCACTGTTTGCTTTATGACCATTTCTTGTAAGGAAATTACGACCTTTCTGACCAAAATGGTCGCAATGGTTTAGGGTTTGGAGCCCCCCGAACAGCTTTTGACCAATTGGTCTCAAATGGTCATAGATCTATGACCAATTCTTCCAGGGTCACTGACAGAAGGTCACTACTTGACATATTTCTTGTAGTGTTGCTTCAATGTTTGGTGTGCTTACTGATGTAGACTGGAATGGAATGTTCAGAACCTTTTTTGAGAATGTGAGGGTCAAGATTGCTTGCAGAGATCCAACAAAATTCCTTTTGAAACATTGATAGAGATGAAGAAGAAGTTGTTTCTTATTGGATTTACTGTAGAAGGGTTTGAACAAACTGGTGGCCTAGATTTTTTGGTTAATGATGAAGAGGGTGGTGATGAAGAGATTGAGGAAGATAATGAGAATAACCATGAGAGCAAAACTGATGGTACTCAGGATGACAGTTTGTCCAATGATGAGAATGCTATAGATGATCTGGATAAGGCTAACTTGAGCTCAAAAAGGACTCCTGATGCTGGTAGCCACAAAAAAGTTTCTAATGCTTTTGAACACCAGGTTAGTTGGTCAGACACTGAGCATGAGAACTTCATCATGGAATGTGCTGTGGTGGAGGCTAAATCTGTATGGGAAAAAGAGCCTGATGAATCAACCAAAGATGTAGGTGAGACTGAAGCTTGTGCTTCACCAGCTGTGTTTAGAGTGGAAAATACAGTTTCTCCAACTGAACTTGGTGATGGCCCTTTGTTAAGTGATTATAGTGCTTCTTTTGAAGTCATGGATCCTCATACTATCCCCAGTACTAAAAATCCTCTGGATGATGGGTCTAACTATCATAGTGATGGAAACCTACCTGGAGGTGATAGTGTAGCTTACTGCAACATGTTTCTGAAGTCAATTGATTGTTCTGATTCTGAAGAAGAGAAGAATGCTGAGGATGACATGGCAACCTTACCCGTGGATGCTGCTGAATTGATCAAGTCTTCTGGTTTCAAAAGGTCTCTGATGTCTTCACTTGACGAGGTGATGGAGGTTGGAAAAAAATAGACTAAATCAAAATGGTGACCTATTTTGGCCTAGAAGACACAAACCAGGGGACATGGCCATGTGATTATCATGCAAAAAGCTGTTGAATACAAGAGGAAAAAGAACCTGGAAGTGCCTCACACATACAAAGGTAACTCATTTGCCGGTCTTGATCCTAATCTCCTTGCTGTCCATACTGAGAAAATTAATTTGAAAATTGGGAATGATGTCTGCTCTAAACATGTGATTATTGATGATTTAATTGCTGATGAAAAGGAAAAATTCTTGATGTTTGCTAATAACAACCCTAAAGCTTTGTTGCCTTCTAATTTAGATGTTGATGATGTAGATGTTGGGTTCATTCCAGTGGGGTCTACTCCTCAGCAATTAGTGGGCACTGCTGATTGCTGTGAGAAGTCCCCTACTGTTCTGACCAAGGTTAAGCCTTGTGGCTTGTCACATCCCTTCAAAATTGCTTAGATATGATAGGTTTCATTTGGAATATTAGGGGGCTTGGACAAGCAGGGAAAATTCAGTGCATGTGTGATACTATTGCTAAGGCTAACCCAGGTTTTATTGGGTTTCAAGAAACAAAAAAAGAACTCATTTCTGAGGGTCTCCTCAAGGCTGTGGACAGACAGAATCAGTTTACTTGGCATTTCTTACCTGCTTTGAATACTACTAGGGGTATTTTGATAGGCTTTAGAAGTGATGTGTTTGAAGTAATTGGCTTTACTAATAAAATATTTGGTGTGGTTTCTACCATTAAAACAAAAAGTGACAAGTTTGTGTGGCAGTTAATTGTGGTCTATCGCTCTGCTTATCCTGAATTCAAGGTGGATTTTGTTGCTGAATTACATGATATCCTGGAATCTGCCTCTTACCCTGTTTTGGTGTGTGGTGACTTTAATCTTGTTAGACAACAATCTGCTAAAAGAAATGGCATGATTAATCCACATTTTTCCTTCCTCTTCAATGATTGGGTTAATAGATGGGCCTTGCTGGAAATTTCCATTTCCAACAGATCTTTCACCTGGTCCAATAATCAAAATAATCCCATCTTTGCTATCCCAGATAGGGTGTTCACTTCTATGGACTGGGATATGCATTTTCCTTTATATACTTTGATTGCCCTTCCAAGGGTGGGGAGTGACCACACCCCCCTAGTTTTAGACACTCAGGCTAGGAAAGTTAATTGTCCTAAGATGTTTAGGTTTGAGAACTGGTGGTTAGCTCAATCTGGGTTCTCCCAGCTTGTGGATGATGTGTGGACTAAGAATGGTGATGCTAGTTCTTCTATTGAGAATTGGATGTTCAAAACTAGAGTTCTTAGGAAAGTCATTAAAGGTTGGAGCATTAATATAGAGGCTACCATGAAGAAGAAGAAAAAATCCCTCCTTATGGAGTTTGACATCTTAGATGTGAAGTTTGAGCAAAATCATCTTTCTCCATGTGAGTTTGAGAGAATGAATCTCATTAAGAAAGAGTTGGATGATATTTGGAAAAAGGAAGAGACTGCCTTCTGGCAGAGATCTAGAGACAGAAAAATCTTGGAGGGAGATCGTAATAATGCTTATTTTATGGCTCTAGCTAATCATATACATAGGAAAAACCACTTGGATGAATTAAATGGCCCTGATGGCCCTGTTAAAACTACTGATGATTTGTTGGATGTTGCTACTAACTTCTATAAGAAGCTTTTTTCTTATGAACAAAAACCTGATATTCATTTAGATGATGACTTTTGGGATGACTGTGACATGATCACCGAGGAGGAGAGAGGGATTTCAGAAAAACCCTTTTCTGAGGAGGAGATTAAAAAGGCAATTATGAGTTCTTATGCTGGAGGAGCTCCTGACCCTGATGGCCTGTAACTTATTTTTTATCAAACCTTTTGGGAGTTAATTAAAGATGACTTTATGTGGTTAGTGAAAGATTTTGAAAATGGTAATCTGGATGTCTCCAGATTAAACTTTGCTATTATTACCCTAATTCCTAAGGTTAATAATGCTAAAGATATGAAAAAATTTAGACCTACCAGCCTTGGAAACTGTTCTGTTAAGATTTTTTCAAAAGCTATGAATACTAGGGCTTCCCCTATATGTGACAGAATTATCTCCCAAAATCAAACTGTATTTATTAAGGGGAGATTCATACTTGAAAGTGTAGTCATGGATCATGAAGTGATTCATGCGATCCATAGGTCTGGTTCCAGTGGCCTGGTTCTGAAATTGGATTATGAAAAAGCCTATGATAAGGTGAATTGGGATTTCCTTGTGGAAATGTTGAGGTCTAGAGGTTTTGGTGATAAATGGATTGGTTGGGTTTGTAGTTGCCTTCATCAGGGGACTTTTGCTGTGAAAATTAATGACACTATTAGTACTCATTTTGAGGGAGGGAAAGGGCTAAAACATGGTGACCCTTCCTCTCCTTTTCTTTTTAACTTAGTGGCTGATGTTTTTTCTAAAATGCTGAAGAAAGCTACTAGCCATAACTTGATTAAAGGGCTTCTGCCTCATGTAGTGCCTGGTGGTGTGGTCAACTTGCAGTATGCTGATGACACATTGCTATTTTTAGATGCCTTTGTTGATCATGCCAAACATTTGGAATGGATCTTGGTTTGTTTTGAAAAACAATCTGGTCTCTGTATCAACTTTCATAAAAGTGATTTGCATACCATCAATATTGATGAGGAGACTGCTAAGGAGTTTGCCCAAATTTTCTGTTGCCAAATTGGGGATTTCCCTTTTAATTATCTTGGTGTTCCTTTACATTTCAAGAAACTAAGTAGAGAGGATATCCAGCCCATTATTGGTAGAATTATCAGGAATATTACTGGGTGGTTGGTTAGAAATCTGTCTTATAAGGGGAAATTGATTTTACTTACTACCTGCATTGCTAGTATTCCCACTTACTTAATGTCCATTATGAAATTTCCTAAGTGGGCAATTGATGCTATTACTTCTCAAATGTCTCATTTTTTCTGGGGTAATGTTGGAGACAATCATAAATACCACCTAGCCAAGTGGGGGCTGGTCTCTCAAAAGAAAGAGTGGGTGGCTTGGGTGTTCCTAATCTTAGGGAGTTTAATATGTCTTTATTTGCTGCTTGGAGTAAATGATTCTTTGATGATAGAGATAGTGACTCGAAGAAATTGCTTAATTACAAGTATAATCTGGATAGGCCAAATATTCTCTGGTCTAGAACTGGGGTACGCTCTCCCTTCTGGAAGAGCTTTACGTGGGCATTTTCTGGTGCTAAGACTTTTTATAGGTGGATCCCTGGGAATGGGAGAAATATTTCTTTCTGGCATGATACCTGGGTGGGTGATTGTTCACTCAAGACTAGGTTTTGGGACCTCTTTGTGATCTGTCAGCAACAAGATGCCTCAGTGGCCCAGGTTTGGGATGGGGAGAATTTGCAGCTGACCTTTAGAAGATGTGTTAATGAAGATACTTTATGCTCCTGGAATGAGATACTTAGTGTGGTTAAAAATGTTCCTTCTTCCAACATGGCTGATAAGCCTGTCTGGACGTTGGAAAGCAAAGGATTATATTCATATTCAGTAAAATCTATGTATAAGGTGATAAATTGGGGGGGGGGGGGGCTTGGTCTCTATCTGGAGAGATTTTATCTGGAAAATTAGAGTCCCACCTAATATCCATGTGTTTCTTTGGCTAATGGTGCATAACAAGAGTCTGACTAGGGACAATCTGGGTAAACGCCAGCATTTTGAAGACCTGACATTTGTCTTTTGCAGTGAAGCTGAAAGTATCCATCACTTGTTTTTTGAGTGTGTGGTGGCCCGACAAGTGTGGCTGGTGATCTCTAACTGCACTAAGATGCCAGTACCAGAATCATTTGAATCTTTTATTCCTTTTTGGAAGAAGAAGAAATGCTATGATGCTATAAACCTGATTTCTGCTGCTACCTTATGGAGCTTATGGTTGTTTCGGAATGAAATTGTGTTCCAGGGAAGAAGATGGCAAGGTATCAAGTGTGTGCTGGAAATGGTGGGGATGCATATCCATCAATGGAAGATACCGTGCATGGACTCCCAAGCTGTGCTACTCCTCCAATGCTTGAAGCTGCTCGACCATCATCGCGGGGAGTTGCTTAGCATTGCCTCGCATGTAGATGCTCCTGTAGGGATTTCATAGCTTGTGTGTTGCCTTCCCTATAGGGGTCGTATCCTAGTTATCTTGTAGGTGTTCAGACTTTTGCTGCTTCGTCTGTAATAATTCTGCTGCGGCTACTTCTGGCTGGAGCCGAGAGCTATTAACAGTGTGCTTTGGTTGCCTTTGCATTTCCAATAAAAGTTGGGGCAGGGGGGCAACCCCTTTCTTTTTTTTAATTCTGACCATGTGCTCTAGTGAAAATCTGAATCAATTGTTCAATAACCTTCCAAATTTTGTTTGTTTCTAAATGCATGTTGCATTGCTTCTCTAATAGTTTGAAATTTCCATTCTACCATTTGGATTATATTCCTAACTACATGCTATTATACTATCTTGTGGCAACTTTTTAGTAACCTTCTCCAACAAAAGAGGCGCCTACTGCTCTATCTTTTCTTCCTGATTCTCTTTCTAAGGAACACCTGAAATTTTTAATGCAGCGATTAAACTGACCTTGCAAAAATAGTTAAACTTTGCTAATTCGACCCCTTGATCAATCTCTATAGAGGATCAAATACTTAATTTGTCTCCAATAAGGCCAAAGAGCGCTTTTCCAGAGATCAACTAATGGGTTCAGTATTCGTTGCATCTGGCATTGTATTATTTCTGGGTTTCTTCTATGCCGCGGTTGTGTCCAAGCTGCATGCACCATATGAGAACAGAATTCTGTCCGCGATCCAAAATGAGATAGGGAATCTCAAATCAGAACACATGATCTTCAAATTCCTTTTCTCCCTTCTGCCCCTGACGTTTGATTATGAACGTTTTATTTCGTTAATAGAAACTATTTAACATAATATCAAGATATTGTACATGTCTATATAGCAGCAAATTCATGTAAGCTAAGTCGAATCTAGTAAGAAGGTAATATCATTTAATTTGATCCTTCACTTACCAGGTATTACTGCCTAATCGTGCCCTTGACACTTTTTGTGATAATTGTGGCTGTCTATGGCTAGGTATGAAGACGTTCAAGCATGCCTGAAGAACTACACATTGGTACTACAGAATAAGCCTGCAGTGTTGCTCAAATGGTAGAATCCACCAGGATCATGAAAACTATTCAACTGTTCTGAAGTCAGCAGTGGTTATGAGTCTTTTGCAATCTACAATTCTCTTGAAATAGGCTTTAGCCTCGCTATATAAAGAAAACAAACATCCGTACAGCCAAGTCCCAAGTGTAATAGCAAATAATACGGGTGGGGCAACTACACAATCACGCCCAAAGAAAGCATAAAAGAAATATGAAAAAAAACTACCGAGTGGCAGTCGACTAGGCGGCCCTAAGAAGAGGATAAGCGACACGCAGTAGCCAGATGCACATCCAGCATGGGCCTAAGCCGATCGCAGTCACGCTACCTAGAAAGTGGGTGCCAGTACTGCAAGAAATTAAGGAATTTGAAGAACGAGTCAGAGACCTGCCGCAGATAGATCCGCTCAATCAGCCTTTTATTATGTGTCATCCATAACGTCCACAACATCACTGCGAAGATTAGGCAGAATAAGCGGAGCGGCGATTCCGCCCGATCTGGGTCAATCCACTAATTCTTAAGATGGAAATATTGGTTTAGTTGTCGAATACGTACATGATGAAGATGCACCTGTAATTGTTATACATTTTTCTCTTTGTTAACCAAAATTAGTGACCTCTTAAAGCGAATCATGGAATCGTCTATTAATATTTTTTGATTAGATAATAGGTTGATAGGTAGACTTCCATGCATTCGTGTGTATGCTTATGCCATATATAGAGTATTCCCTGTAATAACAATATAAATGTGTTAGCATCACTTTGTTCCGTCTACACAAAGAGCAGATTCTTGTTATATACAAACTCTTCACTTTTGCTTTTGGATTGTCATTTTGTATTACTCTCTGCTGATGTACATTTGAAGCTTGAAAGATTACACTGCGGCGGTTATTTACCTTTCTTATGTCCATATGGCTAATTTTGTTTTATGTTTTTATATTCTCTGTCACTATGTATTACTCCTATCTCTATTTTGTTGCGTATGTGTGTGTGTGCGCGCGTGCATGCACATGTGACGGTGATAATTTTGAGGGTATGTTGGAATTCTGTTCTTCTTTTTATCAGTTCGCACATGCTACTTCAACCAATACAGCCTATTTCTCATAGTACATGTACATGTCCTAACATAAATATTAATATCTTAAGTTGCTTACACTAAGTTTCTAAATTAATCATCTCTTTTTTATTTCCCGAAGCAATGTATTGCCTTTTTCCTAGCTTTACTGAGTTCAAATTAGGCATTTCATAATTAAGCAGTAGTGATAGGATCTGCTTCTTATTTGGTATATCTCTATACGTATCTGCTTTTGGTCATCTTGATATGTTATAAATTTGAGTAATATTTTCTTATCAGTTTCTCTTCCCTAATATTCAGCTAATTCTTGCTCTGCCTTTGTGGTTCATATTCTCCATCTTCTGGCATTGCCCCGTCTCTCAGAGTCACTTATTACTAAATTATTTGACACTCCTTAATCTGCACAATTTACTGTTTTACTAGCAAACATGCCCGTGCCTTACAATAGGAAAAAAATGACCCCTCATACACATGCCTGACGACATCAGCAAATTCTTGACTCGACTATTGACCATACCATCCATACCGAGCCGCCTCTTTGAAGTATTTACCCCCGCCTTTCTTTTTTGAGAACATGCCCTTCAAATCAAAAAGAAAAAAGAAACTGTGTTTGGTTGGAAGAATTGTGGTCGGATAGGGAGGAGTGCTCGGAGGACCCAGTGCATCTTAAGGGCCGGAGCCAGCTCATTGACATTGTGTTCAAGTGAACCAAACAAATTTGTTAGTATATTCCTTATCACATCACATTAGCTAAGACTAACGAAATAAGTCAAATAACTGAACCCATTATATAGCAGAGCTGAAACCATTGATAAGAGCTACTACAAATGCACGCAGCAGAGCTGTCCGATGCGCAAGCATGTCGAGAGGGGAGCTTACCAGAAGCTGATGAGAAGGTCATCTCAGTGTCCATCTTGTAAATAGCAGGAAGATGAGACATGCAGCCTCCTATGGCTTTGCGTGTGAAACATTTTTTGTGCTGGTCTCTTGGTCTTCCCACTAGTGCAGAAACGGCCGTTAGTGCCGGTTCGTAACGGCCTTTAGTGCCGGTTTGCCAACCCCCCCCCCCCCTTTAGTATCGGTTCGTCACGAACCGGCGCTAAAGTAACACCACGTGGCACGAGCCAGACCCGTGTGCGCGTAGGACATTAGTACCGGTTGGTAACACCAACCGGTACTAAATGTTTGGGTTTTTTGCTTTATTTTCCATTCCATTTTCTTTTTGTTTGCTGGTATTTCACGATACTACAAATTGTACACGTTATGCATATATATAAATAGATTTTCTCATACGTAGAACCGCATATATATATATATATATCATCGAATGTCTCACAACCAACACCATTATTCACACATACACATGTATATACATATACAATTTCTCGTACATATGTTGCCTTGGTGCCTCCGGAGCACGATGACAAGTGGTTCATGGGGCGGTAGCGGGTAATAGTATTCTCCTTTGGAATTTATGACCTGGTCGAGCAAAAATCCGGCTATTCCCTCTTGAAGTGCTAGTATGCGGTCCGATGGTAGGAGCTTATCCCGCACCTCTCTGAACTGTTAAGAAGAAGATCAATATGCATGTGTGTTAGTTGTGTGACTAGATATCGATAATGGTGTGAATAGTGTTTTGACAAACGTACCCAGTCCTGTCTATCAGATCTGCTCCTTTCGGACGTCATCACGCGAATGTTCTCGCAAACGTAGAATGCACATAGATTATTCCCCGGCGCCTGCTTCAGGGCCTTTACGAGAATGGAATTGAATCAAATAATGATTAATCAAGCATGATAATTAATTAATGATATTGAAACAAGAATTAAAGAGATGGTAGCTAGCTAGTACTACTTAATTACTTACCTTTGGTCGATGCCAAAACAACTTTTTTTCCCATTTGCCTGGAGTCACCTTGATGAACTTTGCCCATGCTCTGCCCGCCGGCAAAGAAAATTAATAAATGGGGTTATTAAATAGTTCATATCAGGAAATGACGAACTAATAATAGGCCAAGATATATATAGTTAATAATGATTGAAATTACCTGTTGACTATCCCCTTCATGATGGTGAAGTCTTTATCTTCTTTAGTTAGTGAGTCTAGTAATTCAACTTTTCCTTCCTCAACTTTAATGTCTATCAAGACCCAGTGCCAACTGCATGCGCACACGTTTGCATGTCTTAATTAAGCGGGCATGTGCATAAAATTAATCAACTACCATAAACCGTATACACTTAATTATTAACATCTAGCTAGCTAGTAAGCAAAACTAGAATTTGTAGTACAAGACAGTGTGACTCACGGGAAGTTGTAAGGAAGTAGTATATCTTCATTGCTATTGAGGCGCTTCAAGAACTCTAGCATGTTTTCCTCTACACCTTCTTGATAAAATGGAAGCTTCCATATGTCCTCATTAATGGTATTTGGGTCAATGAACCCAATGCCATAGCATCCAGATTTTTTCATTTCATACATCTTCATCCTGCATATAATACCACAGAAAATAATATAGTGAGGATAATTACATATAATAATTGATCAAAATTATCACTACATAGTTAGCTTGAGACTTAAATTATAGAAAGAAATCACTTACAGACAATAGCAACTGACGATAGACTTGTCGAGTGCGTCTTGATTGTATAACTAAAATAGTTCTGGATACTCAATGGCCAGAGCTTTCTCCTCTCATGTGATGTTGGCACAACAAGCGGGGGGATCGCTTGCACCGCCTGTTCTCCCAGCTGGGGAACGGTTTTCCCGCATTTTTTGCCAGCTGCTTGTTGGCTCGAGCTCGAGCTCGCTTCCTTCTGTAGCCGTGCTCGATGTAGCTTCCTGATTTGACGCTCATAGTCTGAGTCAACAGGCTTGGTAGCTGGTGCTCTAGCCAAGCGAATGAAGTGGTCAATCGTTTTCTCAGGCACTTTCTCCTTTGGCGGCGGTGCCGGTTTCGGTCCAAAATGGGCGTCCACTTGGGCCTGCACTATGGCTGCGTTTTGCTCCTCGGTCATGTCGTAAGGCCTCTGAGGAAGAGGAGCGAGGCTTGGACCATATTTATATCGCTTGTCTCCGCCTGTACTTCCTGTACTACCTCGACTCATACCGCTACGCACCATAGCTGCGGCGTGTCTCTTCTGCGATTGCTGAGAAGGCGGAGACGGCTGACGTGGCTGACGCTGTGCCGGACTTGAAGCAGGAGGAGTGCCCTGACGCTGTGCCGAACATGAAGGAGGAGGAGTCTGCTCAAGCGTTCGGGGACTTGGAGGAGGTGGTGGCGGACTTCGAGGAGGAGTCGGCTCACGTGTTTGTGGACTTGGAGGAGCGGGAGTCTGCTGACTCGGTGGCGGACTTCGAGGAGGAGTCGGCAGACGACGTGGTGTCGGTGGACTTGGAAAGATGATGCAATCCTTTCTCCATAGGATGATACGACGTACGGCATCTCCTAGTGTCCGCTCGCCGTCACCTCCAGCAATGTCAAGTACTAGCATCGAATATGGCTCCACCACTTCATCAACCATGACACGAGCATAGCCCTCTGGAATCGGGATACAATGGAAGGTTGCTTCAGGGGTAATTGTGAAAGCAACGCCGTCCGCCACCTTCATGGATATGTTCTTCATTTTGGAGTGTAGCTCACAGTTAGTGTTCTCTATGATGTCATCCACAGGGTGGTATGTATCCAGTAGTGTGTCGCCCGGGGCAGAACCAATGCTGCTTCTTGGCATGGATGGTACGGTGCTATCCAATGATGGACGATCATCCGCTTGCTGATGCAGCTGCTGAGACCCCCTTTCCTGGCTAAGTGAGTCGATCTGCTACTGCTGCTGCTGGAATTTGAGTGCCAAGTCCGCGTGCCTTGCTTCTAGGCCTTGAAGGCATTATGCGTTCTGCTTCCTCTGCTCCTCCTCCAGCTTCCTCTTCTTCTCCTCCTCCATCTTCTTTCTTGCACGGGACCTGTAGTCGTCATTCCAGTCCGAAAAGCCCTCATACCAGGGAATGACGCCCATGCCCCGTGTTCTTCCCAGGTGTTTAGGATTTCCCAGGGCGCGCGTAAGCTCGTCGTTCTCTCTGTTGGGCGTGAACACCCCGCTCGAGCTTCTTCTATTGCGTCAAGTATCTTTTGTTCGGCTCCTTTTGGACTTGCCTTCTTCGGAACCAGGCCTGTGTTCGGGTCCAACGCCCCCCATGTGCATAGAACCAAGTTCTGCACCTGGGGGCCCAGCTCCTAGTAATCGGAGTGACCCCGGCACCCTCCATCTCTTGCTCAGACTTATCCCACTTAGGCATTCCCACTGTGTAGCCACTGGGACCCAGCCTATGGAACTACTTCTTTTTTGCGGCATTGGCCTTGTTTTTTATCGACCGTTCCTTAGATATTTCTGAATCCTTGAATTTCACAAAATCGTCCCAGTGTTCTCTTTGCTTCTCCAGTGTTCCCATGAATTCTGGAGTCTTCCTTTTTGCAGCAAGGTAGTTGGCCCATACAGTTTTCTTGTGGGTGTTGAATGCAATTGCCATCTTCTTAAGAGCAACGCCCTTCACTTTGTCCACATCTGCTTTAGTGAAATAATATGGTAGGGTGAAATGTTCCATCAGAGAATCCCAAAGGTCTTGTTTGGCTCTATCGTCGACCCAAGTAACACCTAGACGTTTAGTCTTTGGCTCTTTCCATTCTTGAATGGAGATCAGGAGTTTGTCCTTCACAAGAACTCTGCACTGACGAGTCCACTTGTTTGCAATGTTCTTAGGCTTCATCGGTTCACCACTTGGTTTGACGGATTCGATGTTGTACTTTACACCATCCTTCAACAATCTGCTCGGGCCTCGCTTTGTCTTGCTGTCTGTAGAAGCAGATTTGCTCGATCCGGAGGGCTGAAAGAAGAAGATCGATTCATTCATATATCTTAAAATGAAAAAAACATGTGATGATCACCAGATGCCTACTTATATAAATATACCTCGCCGGTAGTCTTTGTTATTTGAAGATCAACATTCTCTGTGTCATCATAAACATTGTTTGTGTCATCATAATCAGAATCATAGTTCATGACTTCATCGGCTCGGTCGTCGAGATCGAATATCTTTTCATCACCCTCTCTGGTATTGTTCAGATATTGCGAGCTGTCATCTGCTTCATTCAGATCATCTAGCCTGCCAGGGCTGCGTATGATGTCGAACAATTCCTCTTCTCTGCCTCTGCCGATATTGTCCACCATAGCTTTTACTTAACTAATACAAAAGAAATATAGAATAATTTAGTATTCAAATTACAATGCATGGATGCAATCAATAAGGAAAAACTGAATCATATAAATTAGCAATATATATGCATCGTCTCGATTAATATATAATCTCGAATATACATCATCGTCTCGAATAATATATATAATCTCGAATACATCGTCTCAAATATTATATATCGAATACATCACTGGCTAGGTACCTAATAAAGATCGAGTACTACAGAAGAATCTAGGGCGCCACTCGCGGTTCCTGGGGCGCGGACGGTGGACACCCAAAGAGAAGGAACCATCACAGGATCATATCTCCGGTCATCTGCCCAAAGAACCTGCCAAGTAGTGGAGAACCTGACGTCGTCCATAGAAGCCATGTAGCGGTGGACGTGCTCGTCTTCCTCCCTAACACGGCGACGCACCACCTCCGGCGGGGCCGGCTGCCTCTGCACCGAATGTGTCCCACGCGAACGCCACCAAAGGAGATCAGGGTCGACGATGGGACCCGAGGCCGGGTTCCTCACCAAGCGGCGCGCCCCTCCAGGTAGCACCTCCCAGTGCCAGCCCGGCGGAGCCCAGTCCTGGACATGGGTCCTCTGAAGCATGACGTCGTCACGAACGGGTCGACGGCGAGGATGCGGGCCGAGCATATTGTCGAGAACAAATACTATATGCCCGCAAAAAGTAACATTAATCTAACATTCTATATGAAAATTCTAACAATTTGACATTAATCTAATTCATCTAACTAAAACTAATTCTAAAATTTCTAAAATTTCTGATTATATAACTAACATTTCTAATATTTCTATAACTAAAAAAATAGAAAAATTGCTAACATTTTTATAAATATTTCTATAACTAAAAAACAGGAAACAATTATAACATTTCTAATATTTCTATAACTAAAAAACAGGAAAAATTTATAACATTTCTATATAACTAACATTTCTAAAAATATTTCTATAACTACAAAACAGAATAATTTCTAACATTTCTATAACTAAAAAACAGAAAAAAATTCTATAATGTGTGTGTGTGTGTGTGTGTGTGTGTTTGTGTGTGTGTGTGTGTGTGTGTGTGTAATGTGTGTGTGTGAACATGGCGGTCGGGGTGAGCTCACCGGCGAGGCGACGACGGGGCGATGGGACGGGGCGGCGATGACGGGACGGGCCAGCGACGACGGGGCGGGGCGCGGCGACAGGGCGGTCGGGGCGCGGGCACGGGGACGGCGGGGACGGGGACGGCCGGGGCGGCGACGAGGGGCGGGGACGGCCGGGGTCGGCAATGAGGGGCGGGGGCGGCGATGTCGACGGGGACGACATCGTTCGGGGCAGGGCAGCGCGATGGAGGGAAGAAACAGAGAGGGAAAGTGATTTTTTTCAACTGTTGTATATATAGGATGGACCTTTAGTACCGGTTGGTGCCACGACCCGATACTAAAGGTCTGTTTTGGCCAGGCCAAGCGGCGGGAAGCGCCTCCCTTTAGTACCGGGTGGTGGCACCAACCGGTACTAAAGACCCCCCTTTGGTACCGGTTGGTGCCACGGCCCGGTACTACAGGGGTGCGCTGGCGCAGTGGGGTGCGGTAAGTTTAGTCCCACCTCGCTAGTCGAAGGGCTACCGCACTGGTTTATAAGCCCCAGTGCGGTAGCTCTCTCGAGCTCCTCTCCTAAGCATGCCTACTGGGCCCTACCTGTTCAGTGCTACCATGTGGGCCTACTGGGCCTTTGCGGGCCTACATCCTGGCCCAACAGAAGGTTGTGTTTCTAGTCGTATGCAGGCCGCTTTGGCCCAGTAGGCGGATTTTTTTATTTTTTTTGCTTTATTTATTGTTGTTTTATTTATTTTTGAGTTTTTTTTGCTGTATTTAGAGTTTCTTTCTGAATTTTTTTGCTTTACGTACAAAAAATTACAAACTTTCTGTTAGTGCCGGTAGTTTTCAAATTTGAATAGTTTAAATTTTGAATTATTTGAAATTTGTGTGAATCACTAGTTTGTGAATAACTTAACTTTGAAAAAAGATTTTTCAGTGATTCTTTTTTCTTATGTTTAATATTATTGTGTTTTATCATTATATTCAATTTGGTAATCCTTAGGTTATTTAAAAAATGAAATTCCTTTGTAACAGATGAGTTTTCGTCCGAAACCCTGATACTTCAAAAGAGATAGTAAATGCATGAAAGAATTTGTTTGCACATAAAATTTCTTCGCGTTTCAAATGCCAAAACACATAACTAACCTAACTATTGCAGAGATTCCCTCCTGGGTGTGAAACACAGAAGAAAGTGATGATACTGAAGCCGATCACATCCCGGATCTTTGGGTGTGAAACTTTTTCTTCGCGTGTGTCCCTTTGCACCATAGCCATGGAAAATCTTCATCATTTAACTGAATGCTCAGGTCAATATTCACTGTGAATGGAGCAATTTCATCAAACTTTTCATAATCTTCTGACATGTCTGTCTTGTCATCCACTCCCACGATGTTTCTTTTCCCTGAAAGAACTATGTGGCGCTTTGGCTCGTCGTATGATCCATTCGCTTCCTTATCTTTTCTTTTTCTCGGCCTGGTAGACATGTCTTTCACATAAAAAACCCGCACCACATCATTGGCTAGGATGAATGGTTCTTCTGCATACGAAAGATTGTTCAGATCCACTGTTGTCATTCTGTACTGCGGGTCTTCCGTTACCCTGCCTCGTGTCATATTGACCCATTTGCACCGAAACAAAGGGACCTTCAAACCATCTGCATAGTTAAGTTCCCATATGTCCTATATGTAACCATAATATGTTTCCTTTCCCGTGTTGGTTGTTGCATCAAAGCGGAGACCACTGTTTTGGTTGGTGCTCTTCTTATCTTGGGCGATCGTGTAAAATGTATTCCCATTTATCTCGTACCCTTTGAAAGTCATTATATTCGAAGATGGTAACTGGGACAGCGAGTATAGGTCATCTTCAATATCGCCATCGTGCATGGCATGTTTCTGCAACCAACCGGCGAAAGTCCTCGTTTGTTCACGTGTAATCCAGTCGTCAGACTTCTCCGGGTGTTTGAAGTGTAGAAAATTCTTGTGTTCCTCCATATACGGAGCCACCAAGGCGGAATTCTGTAGAATTGTGTAGTGTGCTTCAGTGAGAGAATGCCCGTCCATGCATATTATTTGATCCCATTCTAGCGTGCCTTTTCCATCCAGTCTGCCCTTATGCCGCGATTCAGGAACACCAATCGGCTTAAGGTCAGGAATAAAGTCAATACAAAACTCAATGACCTCCTCATTTTCATGGTCCTTCGCGATGCTTCCTTCTTCCCTAGCACGGTTATGAACATATTTCTTCAAGACTCCCATGAACCTCTCAAAGGGGAACATATTGTGTAGAAATACAGGACCCAAAACGTTAATCTCTTCGCAAAGGTGAACTAGGACGTGCGTCATGATGTTGAAGATGGATGGTGGGAACACCAACTCAAAACTGACAAGACATTGCACCAAATCATTCTGTAACCTTGGTATGATTTCTGGATCGATTACCTTCTAAGAGATGGCATTGAGGAACGCACATAGCTTCACAATGGCTAATCGAACATTTTCTGGTAGAAGCCCCCTCAATGCAACCGGAAGCAGTTGCGTCATAATCACGTGGCAGTCATGAGACTTTAGGTTCTGGAACTTTTTCTCTGCCATATTTATTATTCCCTTTATATTCGACGAGAAGCCAGATGGTACCTTCATGCTGAGAAGGCATTCAAAGAAGATTTCCTTCTCTTCTTTGGTAAGAGCGTAGTTAGCCTGATCCTGATGTATGCCGTCTTTTCCGTGCATACGTTGCTGGTCCTCCCGTGCCTCTGGTGTATCTTTTGTCTTCCCATACGCGCCCAAGAAGCCAAGCAGGGCCACGCAAAGATTCTTCGTCACATGCATCACGTCGATTGCAGAGCGGACCTCTAGGTCTTTCCAATAGGGAAGGTCCCAAAATATAGATTTTTTCTTCCACATGGGCGCGCGTCCGTCAGCGTCCTTCGGAACAGGTTGTCCGCCAGGACCCTTTCCAAAGATTACCTTCAAATCCTCGACCATATCATGTACATCAGCACCAGTACGGTGGCGAGGCTTCGTCCGGTGATCCGCCTCACCTTTGAAATTCTTGCCTTTCTTTCTTACGGGATGCCTGCTCGGAAGAAATCGACGATGTCCCAGGTACACATTCTTCCTATAACTCTCCAAATATATACTGTCAGTATCATCCAAATAGTGCGTGCATCCGCGATCCCTTGTTTGTCTGTCCTGAAAGGTTACTGAGAGCAGGCCAATCATTGATGGTCAAGAACAGCAACGCCTTTAGGTCAAATTCTTCCTGTCCGTGCTCATCCCACGCACGTACACCTGTTCCATTCCACAGCTGTAATAGTTCTTCAACTAATGGCCTTAGGCAGTGGCGAATCCATGACGAAAGTGGAGGGTGGGCTCAAAGTTAACGACGAAAAATGAAACATTTGTTTGAAGAAAAAACATCATCTCGTAATTCTTTTATTCAAATAAGCTAATATATTTTCAGATTACTATTGGAAACATGTAGTATTTACTGAAAGTTTTGAAAAATAATAAATTTTGAACCAAATTTTCAATCTGCTAGTTAAATAGCCATTATCTCCTAATCCATTTGTCCAAATGTGCTCAAACTTTCCGAGAATACTACTGGAAACATGTCGTTTTTACTGTAATTTGTTTTTTTTTTTTGAAAAATATGAAATTTTGAACCAAATTTTGAATCTGCTTAGCTAAAAGCCATTATCTCCTAATCCATTTATCAAAATGTGCTCAAACTTTCCCAGAATACTACTAGAAACATGTAGCTTTGTTTCACATCCAAGATCAAACGCATGGCTTGAACAATATTTTGATTCTTTTTTTGCAAAGCTTGGGATGGATGATTTGTGTAGACATTATGCAAACTTACAATAGACAATATGCAAAGACAATATTAAATTCTGAACCAAATTATCCACTGCTTTTGTTGCCAACAATTTGGTACAAGAGAGCTGCTAGCCTGCAGGTTGCAGAGTTGTTCAACTCCTCTTTCCTCCGTTCACCATTCACCGAAGGCAAAGCCAGCAGAACTGGAGGGCGGCCGCCGGCCGGCGAGTACCGTCGGAGCAGGGTGCAGACGCGATGGGTTGGCTGGGTGTGACTCGCTACTGGCATGGAGCTCCAGCCGTCGGATCCCTGGTCAGCTGCTCCGGTGGGCTCTCTTCTCGGCTGGTCCGTCGCCGGCCAATGCTGGTCTGGTCATGGGAGCATGCGGCGTCTCGGTCTTGTGCAGTTGTGCTCGGGAGATAGCTATTGTTCGCTGCGGGCACTCAGCACTTGGGCAGTTCGGTTGTTCATTTTGTTTGTCGTGTTTGGCTGCTGGGCTGAGATGAAGTGTAGTAGTAAAAAAAATCGAGGGTAGGCTAGAGCCTGTTTAAGCCTAGCTACTGGACTCGCCACTGGCCTTAGGTACACATCAATGTCGTTGCCGGGTTGCTTAGGGCCTTGGATGAGCACTGGCATCATAATGAACTTCCGCTTCATGCACAACCAAGGAGGAAGGTTATACAAACATAGAGTCACATGTCATGTGCTATGGTTGATGCTCTGCTCCCCAAAAGGATTAATGCCATCTGCGCTTAGACCAAACCATACGTTCCTTGGGTCACCTGCAAACTCCTCCCTGTACTTTCTCTCGATTTTTCTCCACTGCGAACCGTCAGCGGGTACTCTCAACTTTCCGTCTTTCTTACGGTATTCTCTGTGCCACCGCATCGCCTTCGCATGCTCTTTGTTTTGAAACAAACGTTTCAACCGTGGTATTATAGGAGCATACCACATCACCTTGGCAGGAATCTTCTTACTGGAGAGCTCGCCCTCAACATCACCAGGGTCATCGCGACTGATCTTATAACACAATGCACCACATACCGGGCAAGCGTTCAAATCCTCGTATGAACCGTGGTAGAGGATGCAGTCATTAGGGCATGCATGTATCTTCTGCACCTCTAACCCTAGAGGGCAAACAGCCTTCTTTGCTTCATACGTACTCTCGGGCAATTTGTTGTCCTTTGGAAGCATATTCTTTATCATTACCAGCAACTTTCCAAATCCCTTGTCAGATACACCATTCTCTGCCTTCCATTACAGCAATTCCAGTGTGGTGCCCAACTTTTTTTTGTCAGCTTCGCAATTCGGGTACAACAATTTCTTGTGATCCTCTAACATGCGCTGCAACTTCTTCCTCTCCAAATCACTTGCGCAGTTTCTCTTTGCATCGGCAATGGCCCGACCTAGATCATCAGCGGGCTCATCTGATGCCTCTTCTTCAGCTTGTTCGCGCATTGTCGGCTCAGCTTCTTCCTCCATTGTTGTATCATCGTATTCAGGGAACCCATGTCCAGGATAGATGTCGTCGTCCTCTTCTTCTTCATTGTCTTCCATCATAACCCCTCTTTCTCCGTGCTTGGTCCAAACATTATAGTGGGGCATGAAACCGGACTCAAATAGGTGGACGTGAATGGTTCTTGACGTAGAGTAATTGCGACCATTCTTACAACCAGCACATGGACAAGGCATAAAACCATCCGCCCGCTTGTTTGCCTCAGCGGCAAGCAGAAAAGTATGCACGCCATTAATGAACCCGGGAGAGGATCGGTCATCATACATCCATTGTCGGCTCATATCTTCATTATACACAACACCAAATAGACCAAATTAATACAAGTTCATACATAAAGTTCATATACAACACTTAATTAAATGCAACATACAAATAACTCTCTAGCTAAAGAATTTAAATGCAACAACGAATGCCGTCAAGATCGCAACTAACTTAACAATTGATCCTACAACATAATGATACCAAGCCACACTATGAATGGCATATTTTCTAATCTTTCTAATCTTCATCCTCATTTTCTCCATCTTGATCTTGTGATCATCGACGACATCGGCAACATGCAACTCCAATTCCATCTTCTCCCCTTCAATTCTTTTCAATTTTTCTTTCAAATACTCGTTTTCTCTTTCAACTAAATTTAACCTCTCGATAATAGGGTCGGTTGGAATTTCCGGTTCACATACCTCCTAGATAAAAATATCTATGTCAACTTGATGGGCATAATTTGTCATAAACATGAAATGCAACAACTAGTTTTAAAAGAGAATATACCATATCCGAATCATAACAAGGACGAGGGCGGACGGGGACGGATATCAAAACCATGGCACTATGGATAACAAACAACGTACGTGTAAGACAATTATACGAGTAACTATATATCCAAATCACACAAACATCAATTTGGTAATGTAAAACCTTCATGAACAAGAGCCTCACCACAAGGTGGTGCCGGCGACGGGACGGTGCGGGCTATCGACGGTGGTTACGACGGAGATTTGGAAGGCACTAAGTAAACCACACCTACATATGCAAACTAAGTGTTGTTCTTAACCTCAAATTGCATATAAATCAAATACTAGCAAATAAAATTCCTCCCAAATTAATCACTATACAAAGCATTGAAAGAGCTAATCTAGCAATGAGAGTTGAAAGGACAAAGTTGCTAACCTTTGTGATCATTTGAATGGATGGGGGCCTTCAAATCTTGACAAATTTTGGGCAAAATTTGTGAGGAGCTCGAGGAAGAGAGGGGAAGAACAGAGGAAAGTGAGGGGAATGGGGAAGAACAGAGTGGCTCGGGTGGACGAAGGGTTTATGTACGTCGACCTTTATTACCGGTTCGTGGCACGAACCGGTACTAAAGGTGCTGGACGGGCCCCGGACTGACAACATCCTGCCATCATTCTCTTTAGTATCGGTTCGTGCCACGAACCGGTGCTAAAGGTTCGCCACAAACCGGTACTAATGAGAGCGGCCGGCTAGCCGTTGGAACCGACACTAATGGACACATTAGTGCCGGCTCAAAATCAAACCGGCACTAATGTGTCTCAGATTTGCCCCTTTTTCTACTAGTGTCCATGCGTCACTCGTTCCACCTTCACGAATACAGACGATCCTTCTTTCAAACAAAAAAGAGGATTCACATGATTTAAGGCAGGAAAAACAACTAAGTTCTTGCATACCACACAATATTCCTTATTTCCAGTATAAAATCTTAATTGCACAACGCACGACTCATCACATAGTACTAACAATATCCACAATGACCGGCTTACATCCTGAATGTAATTAAAATCTCGCTTTTGCAAGTTTAATTTTGGTAGGTGAATAATTTCATTGCATTTAGTAGGAACTGATGCTGAAATTTCCTTTATATGAATAGCTAATCCTACAACACAACTTTCCGCTAATCCTTTGTAGCTTACCCTAAGTGGTAAAACTAAGATCTTGTTCAAAATTCCAAAATCGACAATGGATGCCAAGAAGACTTGACTGCAGTCACGGTTTCTGTTCAATTGTGCTTGAGAAAAGTTCAAGTGTTGTATGAATGTTACACTTGCCATTTCCAACGATTACCAATAATAATTCACGAAGTGAACTATGTCTAGTTGTAAAATTCTGGGGTTATGTAAAATTTAGAAAACCTGATATTATGCGCCTGTGCTTTCTGGGACTAGGAGTGAGAAGAAGAGCAAGAAGCCATGGAGAAGCTTGGCATGAAGGCCGTTACTGGTGTGAGCCGTGTAACTATCAAGCAGAGCAAGACAGTGAGCATCTTAACCGCTTCAACTATTGTTCCCTGTAGCATAATTATATGCTGGTGGTTGTCGCAATTTCTTAATTTCTTAATACTATTGCAGGCTACGTTTGTCCTCTCCAAGCGAGACGTCTTCAAGAGCTCGCACTTAGAAACCTATGTCATGTTCGGGGTGGTCAAGATGGAGGATATGAACACTCAGCTCATGCAGACACAAGCGGCGGAGCAGTTCAAGGCGCCGGGACCGAACATCGTCATCTCAAAGGGTGAGCCGTCTGTGTCATCAGCCCAACACAATGAGGAGGTTGAAGAGACCTGCGTTGACAAGAAGGATGTCGAGCTCGTGATGGCACAGGCCTCCGTGTCGAGGTCCAGGCTGTGAAGGCGCTCAAAGCTGCTGATGGTGACATTGTCAGCGCCATCATGGAGTTGACTAACTAGGTGATGATAGGGTGGGGGGTCATGTCATCTTGAATGTTGCGTTGCAGAATTGGAGGCTCTATTGTTTGTTGAAACTAGTACTGG
Source organism: Triticum aestivum (assembly GCF_018294505.1). Classification (NCBI taxonomy): domain Eukaryota; kingdom Viridiplantae; phylum Streptophyta; class Magnoliopsida; order Poales; family Poaceae; genus Triticum; species Triticum aestivum. The sequence goes on from NC_057801.1 coordinate 776,754,733, forward strand.
CATGTAGGTTTTAGAGGCGTTTTAGTATCTGAGGACGAGCAAACTGCTTGCTCTTACGCGGAAATCCGAATCACCTGTGCCAAATTTTGCTACAAATGCATGTCACTCCGTGTTTCAGAAAATATGTCATTGTAGCTAGCTTTCGAATTTTGGTTCCAACTACGGCCATTGTGAGACTTTGAGACAACTTTCAAGTTTGTTTTGCTACATGGATCAAAACAAGGTATGGACGAAGAAAATATGATCAGGCGTCAATGCTTGTGACACAGATGAACAATTGGTTTTTGTTTGTTCGTTTGTTAACTTTTTGGTGTATCAATACTCTATTGCCAATTCAGTTTCTTGGGAAAATTTCCACTTATAAGCGACCAAAATTTTGGCCACTAGTTCCGTTGTGAGGCAAAAAACCCTTGATACAAATTCTGTGGGATATTTCGTGTTTCTGGGTCAGTTTTGATGCGTATGCGTTGCCAAGTTGTAGATTATACTGCCGTGGAAAGAAAGAGCGCGTTGTATATTTTTAATTTGAAATGGAAAGATGGCGTCGTAGATGTTGGTTTTGATCTGACAGCTTAACAAGCCAGATTAGATCTATTAGTCTAACAGAAAAATAAATAAAGGGATAACGATAAGTGAAGGGGTCCACGTACCAACGTACGTGAACCTCGATCAGAACTAACGCGCCCTGATCGGGGGCGCCCAAAAACCAACTCAGGTTTTGGGTCCCCTGTCGCCATTGCCATATAAAAGGATACGGGAGAGAGCTGGCCACCTGCGCGGTCACAATTCACGTAAGGTTACTCTCCTCCCGATATTCTCACCCCATCCGATCAGGGGGAGCGCTGCAGCAACGGGAAGACCTAAGCCAGCCGCCGCCGCCGTCCCCGGCCAGTCCCGGTGGCGTCCTGAAGGAATCAGGACGTCGAGGAGAACCTCTACTTCGACTACATCACCCCTGCATCACGCCTGCACCGAGCAGGCGATCATGTCCACTCTCGTGACATGTAAAGAAATCCTAAACCCTTCTCTGTTCATGTTAATTAGGTGTTCTAGTTGCAATCAATTTCTACTAATGGCATCCTATAGATGCATAATTACTCCAATAATGGTATCAGTCGCCAATCTTGATTGCAATAGATCCCTTTATTGTTGATCAGTAGATCACTATCATGTTTAGATCAATGACATGTTTAGGATTCATGATCAAGATTGAAAGTTTCAGCCCCTGGTTAGTCCAAATATGCATGCTACTGCCTTGTTGCCCTCTGTAAATCATCATGTTTTAAACTAATTTGCTACGGATCAGTACTGCCACCTATGTTCATCTTTTTTAATTAATCTAAGTTAAGATCTTATGCTCACCTTCATGTTAAGTTGATTAAAATTGATCATGCTTAAGTACTATTTCCGTATGCATTAGCAAAATATTAGGCAGAGCGATACAAGCAAGTCAACTGTAGCACCCCCTCATGTTTAAGAACCCCAGAATTCATCCCCAATTCACAAGAACCCTAATTCTGCAATTAGGACTATTTTTTCCCCAAATCAAGTACTAATGCACACGAATTGGAGGAGAATGAGGAGAATCCTCACCAAATGCGCCGCGTAGCCGCCTTTTCCCTTCGGGGCCCGCACCGCGCCCACCGCTGCGCGAGGGCGGAGACGCCGCGACGCCGTCGTGCCCTGGCCGACGCGCGGAATGCACCTGCGCCTTGCCGCCACACTTACGGACGCGCGCGTGTACGGGCCGTCACCCTGCACGTCACCGTCGACCCCTTCATGACGCGGTGGCCGGCGCCCCATCTTCCCTCCCCTGATGCGCCATGAGCACGGACGCTGGAGCCACGCTCGACGGAGAAGCGTGCGGGAATGACTCCGCTGCACGCTCCTCCGACGAGCGCAGCCGCCGCGCCACCATGGCCGGCGCGCCTCGGGCCGCCGTCGAACGCCATCGCCGTCTAGCGTGAAATGCGGGGGTCGGGGGGGGGGGGATGTGCTAGGGTTCTGGCCGGGCGGCTGTTTTGTTCCAGCCGCGATCGACGCGGACCGTCGATTTCCATCGGATGGCTGGCAGCAACGCTCGGCTCCGGGCGGGCCTGCGAGCACTTAATGGGCCATTTTCGGCCACGGGCTTCATCCCAGGTTGACTTAGCCCAGCGCGTTTTTTTTCTCCTTACGGTTTTCGCTGCTGGGTTTTGGGCCGCTGTATAACCGTGGGTATTTTGGGCCATCGCGTTTTTTCTGTGTTTACCAGTGCATTGTAAGTTAATATCTTTTATGTTTTGCACTGTTTAAAAACAGAAAATGCCTAAAAATATAATGAACACATTGTTCTTCTGGGTAAAATTGAACCAACCAGATATTTTGTTCAGAATTTATTATGTGTTTGTATGATGAATTTTTAGACATCAAAAATAATAATATTTTTTCTTATGTTGATGTCTAAATTGAGAATAAAATGACTCTGATTTTAATTCGGACCAAATTTGTTTTATTATTATGAGTCAGCACTTATGACATTTTAATTCCATGTTTTTTCTTCCCAACGGTGTTTGGACATGGAGTTGAAATAAAATACATGACATGTCTATTTTATTTTGCCAACGTAAAATTTCATATTCATGTCAATTACTCATAAAACTCTTTCATGTCCATTACAGCTTCCGCTGCGTTTACTGTCGAACCGTTGACAGGTAGTAACTTCCCTCGTTGGAAGAACTCGATGGAATTATGCCTAGCCGTCCATCAGTTTGATTATGCTTTACGGGAGGATAAACCCGTGGCTCCAACTGCTGGTGTCACGGGGTATGCTGAACTAAAGAAAACTTATGATTCCAAGATGGAAATATGGGAAAAGTCAAATCACATTGCTATGCTTGTGATGAGATCATCCATATCACCTGACATAATTGGGGCACTACCCAAGAAAGATACTCCTAAGGAATTCATGGCAGCCCTGGAGGAGCAATTCAAAGGCTCCGACAAGGTTTATGCGCACGAACTTTTTCACAAACTCCTTGGGAAGTATAATAATGATGGTGATGTCAAGGCTCACATTTTAAAGATGGTGAATGCTTGTAACAAATTGAAGGCATTACAATGTGAGCTCATTGACAATCTCCTTGTCATCATGATCTTGGACTCCCTCCCTGAAGAGTTTGATCAATTTAAGATTAACTATAACTCTCTTAAAGAGAAATGGACAATCGCGGAGATATCTCCAAGAATTGTTGAGGAAGAAGAGAGGATTAAGAGGCAAGGAAAGGACCAAGCCTTTTTGGTTGGCTCCTCCAAGAGAAAACATGATGGAGCAAGCTCTTCTAAGCAACAACCAAAAAAGAAGTTCTTTAAGAAAAATTCATCAAACTCATATAAAGCAAAGGAGAAGGTGGACGATAAGCCTAAAGACAACAAGTGCAACTTCTGCAAGCATGAGGGTCATTATCAGAAAGACTGTCCAGAATTTCTCAAATGGTTGATGAAGAAAGGTACTGATGAAATTACTTTCGTTGATGAAATGTTATATGTTGATTACTCTAGTACCTCTTGGTGGATTGATTCAGGTGCAACTTCTCACGTTGCCAATTCTATGCAGGACTCAAATATAATCCAAACCATGGCAAGGGGGGCAAGAAGACTTAAGGTGGCAAATGGAGTCGAAGTTGATGTTGAAGCCATAGGGTCAATCACCTTAGAACTCCACACTGGCTTCCGTCTTCATTTAAATAATGTTCTTTATGTCCCTACCTTAAGTAGGAATTTGATTTCTGTCTCTTGCCTAGATGATAACATGTTTGAGAGCAAGTTTGGGAACAAACAATTTGTTTTGAATTATTGTAATAAGAACCTAGGCCTCGGCGTCAGACGAGGCCAATTATATATGTTATCATTGAATGATTCTATCCTGCATGTGAATGATGTATGTAATATTGAGAAGAAATGGAAGGGTACGAGTACCTCTTCAAAATTGTGGCACCGTCGTTTAGGCCACATTTCGAGGGGGAGAATTGAAAGACTTATTAAAAATGACGTACTCCTTCCATTAGACTTCTCTGATGCAGACAAATGCATTGACTGTATAAAAGGTAAATACACAAAAATGATTAAGAAAGGAGCGGTAAGAGCCACGAGTGTCCTTGAACTCATACACACTAACATATGTGGACCCCTTAATGTTAAGTCTATGGATGGTTTTGATTCGTTCATTACCTTCATAGACGACTTTTCTCGATACGGATATATTTATCCTATACGTGATCGATCGGAAGCTTTGGACAAATTCAAAGTGTTCAAAGCCGAAGTTGAGAACCAACTAAACACTAAAATAAAAGTTGTACGATCAGATCGCGGGGGAGAGTATTATGGTAGGCATGCTCCTTATGGGAAAATTCCAGGACCTTTTGCCAAGTTTCTCTCTGAGAATGGAATTGTTGCCCAGTATTCAATGCCTGGTGAACCTCAACAAAATGGCGTGGCTGAACGCCGAAACCGCACACTTATGGACATGGTGCGAAGCATGCTCAGTCATGCAAGTTTACCAGTCAGCCTATGGATGGAGGCATTAAAGACAGCCGCACATGTGCTAAATCTCGCTCCTACTAAAGCAGCACTGAACACACCTTACGAGATGTGGACGGGAAAGAAACCGAGCTTGAATTACTTACGTGTATGGGGCTGTCCCGCTGAGGCTAGAATTTTCAATCCACAACTTAAGAAATTAGATCCAAAGACAGTTAGTTGTTTCTTCATTGGATACCCTCATAGGGGAAAGGGATATCGTTTCTATTGTCCGAGTCACACCACCAAGTATGTGGAGACTCGACAAGCAGTATTTTTTGAGGATAACGAAGCCACCGAAATAAGGGAGATCAATCTTGAGGAGAAACGGGTGTGTGTTCCATCCCCGACTATCCAAGAGATTGTTTTGCCACTACAAAGTGTAGTGACGTCTCAAGCTAATCCTCAATCTAGTACTTCAGGTCCTGAGGCTGATGGTGATCCTGAGACTAATGTCAATCCAGAAGGTGAAGAGGATCACCAGTTGCATAATGAAGATGACCCCCAGAACAATGATGCTCCTCCACCACCTCCTCCTGTGGGCAGGCCACGTCGTGAGAGAAAGAAAGCCATATCAGATGATTATATCACATACTTGCTTGAGGATATGAATGATCTGGGAAAGGTGGAGGATCCAACCTCTTATAAGGAAGCCATTAAAAGCGAAAATTCGTCCAAGTGGTTGGTTGCCATGGAAGACGAGTTGAAGTCTATGGGCTCAAACGACGTTTGGGACTTAGTAGAAGTTCCCGATGGAGCTAAGAAAGTAGGCTGCAAGTGGGTCTACAAAACCAAGTATGATTCCAAAGGGAATGTCGAACGGTTCAAGGCAAGGCTAGTGGCAAAAGGGTATACACAGAGAGAAGGCATTGATTATAAGAAAACCTTCTCTCATGTGTCAACCAAGGATTCTTTTAGAATCATAATGGCATTAGTAGCTCATTACGACCTAGAACTACACCAAATGGATGTTAAAACGGCATTTCTAAATGGTGACTTAAAAGAAAACGTTTACATGGCTCAGCCAGAAGGCTTTGTTGTGGAAGGGAAGGAACATTTAGCATGTCGTCTAAAGAAATCGATTTATGGCTTGAAGCAAGCTTCAAGAGAGTGGTACCTCAAGTTTGATAAAATTATCAAAACTTTTGGTTTCACCGAAAATGTTGTGGACAACTGCATATACGTTAAGTTTAAAGGCAGTAGGTTCACATTTTTAGTCCTATACGTTGATGACATATTATTGGCATGTAGCGATAAGGATATGCTGCATGAGACCAAGAATTTTCTGTCATCCAGTTTTGATATGAAAGATCTTGGTGAAGCCTCGTATGTCCTCGGCATCGAGATTCATCGAGATAGGTCTAGAGGAACGTTAGGACTATCTCAAAAGGCATACTTTGAGAGAGTACTGAAAAAATTCAATATGCATAAGTGCTCACCCTCACCTGCTCCTATAGTTAAGGGCGATAAGTTTGGGACATTTCAATGTCCGAGGAACCAATGTGAAACTGATCAGATGAAGTCGGTTCCTTATGCTTCAGCTGTTGGAAGCATCATGTATGCTCAAGTGTGTACACGCCCAGACTTATGTTTTGTAACCGGGGTGCTTGGCAGATACCAATCAAATCCAGGACCGGACCACTGGAAGGCCGCAAAGAAAGTCTTGCGTTATATGCAAGGAACTAAGGATTTCATGCTTACATATAAAAGAACTGATAACCTAGAAATTGTTGGTTATTCAGACTCTGATTTTGCCGGGTGTGTGGATAGTATGAGATCCACGTCAGGTTATATATTCACACTCGCGGGAGGATCTATATCGTGGAAAAGCTCCAAACAAACGTTGACTGCTGGATCTACGATGCAAGCAGAATTTGTAGCATGTTATGAGGCCACCGGGCAGGCTGTATGGCTAAAGAATTTTATTCCCGGACTTAAAGTGGTTGACAGCATATCTAAACCAATTTTATTGTACTGCGATAATGAACCAACAGTTTTCTATACGAGTAACAACAGGTCAAGTAATGCTGCCAGACACATTGACATAAAGTATCGTGTTGTGAAAGATAGAATCCAGGATCAAACAGTTGATGTTAAACATATAAGAACGAAGCATATGCTTGCGGATCCGCTAACAAAAGGCTTACCACCCAGTATTTTTCGTGAGCATGTTGCCGGCATGGGACTACTGGAAGCCTGATGATTCTGCAATAAGAGGACCATTAAAATAAACCACTCCCCAATTAGCAAAATGTTTTCCATTTTGAAATAGGCGGGTGTGCTATAAGTGTTGAGGTTCTATGGCGTTTCAAGCTGTTGTAACACCTCACTTTGGTACATCATTCCTATGTAGAATGGGCGAATGAAGTTAAGCCTAACGATCAAGGGGGAGAATGTTGGTTTTGATCTGACAGCTTAACAAGCCAGATTAGATCTATTAGTCTAACAGAAAAAAATGAAGGGATAACGATAAGTGAAGGGGTCCACGTACCAACGTACGTGAACCTCGATCAGAACTAACGCGCCCTGATCGGGGGCGCCCAAAAACCAACTCAGGTTTTGGGTCCCTGTCGCCAGCGCCATATAAAAGGATACGGGAGAGAGCTGGCCACCTGCGCGATCACAATTCACGTAAGGTTACTCTCCTCCCGATATTCTCACCCCATCCGATCAGGGGGAGCGCTGTAGCGACGGGAAGACCTAAGCCAGCCGCCGCCGCCGTCCCCGGCCAGTCCCGGTGGCGTCCTGAAGGAATCAAGACGTCGAGGAGAACCTCTACTTCGACTACATCACCCCCGCGTCACGCCTGCACCGAGCAGGCGATCATGTCCACTCCCGTGACATGTAAAGAAATCCTAAACCCTTCTCTGTTCATGTCAATTAGGTGTTCTAGTTGCAATCAATTTCTACTAATGGCATCCTATAGATGCATAATTACTCCAACAGTAGATTGTGCTGGTTGCTGGCTTGCTGCTCGTGTGTTTGCTGCAGGGGGCTTGTTTTTTTGAGAATCTGCTGGGGAAGGAAAGAGGGCGTTGTATTATTATTGTTATTTTGAAATGCAAAAGGGCGTTGTAGATTGTGCTGGTTGCTGATCGGGTGTTTGCTGCAGGGGGATCTGATTAATTTTATTTTTTTGATAATCGTGTGATCTGCTTTCTAGACGAGCTAGCTGTTTCTCTTAGTCTTTGCGGTAGCCTAAGAGGGGTACAGCGATTCCAGGACAATTGATTCTGCGGGCTGCGGTGATTCCACGGAGCCCGTCTTCTCCTACTCTATCTCTTGGCCCGGCCCGTTCGTCTACCTGTTCATGTCTGTACGTCTCGCCTCCGGTGCCTGCCCCCAAGGCAGATCTGTATTGCTACCTTATCTTCTCCACGAGTCTGCATTTCTCGACGGTGCCTCTCCTCCCCGGAAATACAATTGCCTAGCTTGCACCTACACTCTTTGTGATTCTTCGAGACGATGCTTTCACATATGCCTCCCATTCGTATATCATAATGGATTTTGCATCAATCCAACCCGCGATTTATTGTCACTGTGTTCTCTCCCTCGAGATAACAATGATCCAACCGCGTTCGTATTTGTTTGACAGCTACTACTATCCTGACGACATTTTTAGAGCCTAGAAGAAGTAGAATACAGAGATACAAACACACGGCCTCCCCTTTTGTAAGTGCTGGTCATTCTTAGACCGAGGAAGGTTGGTGAGCACATCAGTTATCCTTTCATTAATGGTAATTGATTCCTATCAGCCTCACCGGAGGATCAAACCTGATCCAACAGTGCACCACATGCTGGGCCTGGTAGAGACCTCCTCCGTGCTGTATCCTCTCTTGAGTCTTGACCAGCCGCATCCACACGTCTTCCTCTTCCTCGATTCTTCTCTTTTTGGTGCTCAACTCATTGCTCCATGGCTGCGCCACCAAGGAGCTACAACGACAACTGCGCTCCGTCCAACGGCGAAGCGACGCCGTGTTCATAGCCGTTATCCGCCCTGAAACCATCTCTCCTCCGATTCCGGTTGCCGCGAGCACGACGCCGTTCGCCATCACTCGCTACTATTTGCTCCCATAAGCTTCCTCACGAGCAGCCGGCGAGCTACATGCGTGGTGCCCATGAGCTACGATGGATCGTACGCGCGCAACAGAGAGGAGTTGGAACCGACGACGTTGTTTGCTGCAACCGTGTGGACGTTGTTTGTTGGAACAGGCCGACGACAGAGCTGGAACTATGACTGCGAGATGCTATGCTACAACCGGCAATGGCGTTTTGCTATGGCTGTTTGTCGAGTAAGCTGATGGCATTTTCTATTACAGGTGTTGGCAAATGCTGCAGTCAGTCATGGTGCATGATATCAGTTGGCGAGGAGCTGCGACCAACATGGCAGTGCTTGGAGGCGAGCTCGACAAACCTTGGACATGGCAGTACCCTGACAGCCATGGCATGGCGGTGCCCCTGCGGAGCTTGGTGACCATGGCCACGTTGTCCCCATCAGGGACGAGAACCGCGAAGAGCGCGCGGGTCAACAGAATCAGAATGGCGCAACTTCCATCTAACCCTGGGCTCAACACTGAACACTGATTTGTCAGGATTGTGTGTCCAAAGCCTCTACTTAAAAGAAGAACATGCTCAACGTTATAGCCTTGTACACCATCTGAAATTTGTGCATGGAGCAAACTGCTCCGATCTTGACGAGACCACCTCTCGCACCTCGCATTTGCAGGTGGCCTTAAAGATTGCAAATGATGTCTTTTCTGTTTGATCTTTCTTCTTTGTAGCTTATTTTTACTTTCTTCTTCCGTACTAGGTTGTAAATCTTATCTATGTCTCAATTCACTCCAAAGCGAAATCCACATACCATCTACACAATAGAAAATCTCAACATCATGGTGCTTAAATATGATGGTTTATGTATCCGAGGAAAATAGAGAAGTGCGTCACCAAGGTGGTGTGGTGCTACCTTGCAGCAGTTCCATGCTAGTTTGGTCAAACTTGTGGTTGGCATTCCTTGTAGGTTGGAAGGCCGATATGAATCTTTCGTCTTGTCATCTTGAACCCGAGGTTTTATTCATGTTTTCATTTTGAACTATTGGCATATACTGTTACTAGGCATTTTGATGTCTAGTGTCTAGCTCAGACGATGTCCCTTGATGTTGTATTTGTCTTGTCCGTAAACCAAGCTCTAGTGTGTTTTTTCCTTTTCCGTTTTCCTGTTTTTCGTTCTTGGGTTTTCACTCGTTTTTCTCTGATTAACCGGGAAAGTTAGGTTTTGGGTTCTGGTTTTCCGGATAAACTGGACCATCTCTCCTCTTCTTAATGAACCACTAGTAGAAAAAGGACCTAATGTGAGACACATTAGTGCCGGTTTGTTTTTGAGCCGGCACTAATGTGTACATTAGTGCCGGTTCCAACGGCTAGCCGGCCGCTGTCATTAGTACCGGTTCGTGGCGAACCTTTAGTACCGGTTTGTACCACGAACCGGTACTAAGAGAGTGGTGGCAGGATGTTGTCAGTCTGCCCCCCCAGCACCTTCAGTACCGGTTCGTGTAAACCCTTCGTCCACCCGAGCTCCTTTGTTCTTCCCCTTTCCCCTCACCTCCTCTGTTCTTCCCCTCTCTTCCTCAAGCTCATCACAAATTTTGCCCAAAATTTGTCAAGATTTGAAGGCCCCCATCCATTCAAATGATCACAAAGGTTAGCAATTTTGTCCTTTCATCTTTCATTGCTAGATTAGCTCTTGCAATGCTTTGTATAGTGATTCATTTGTGAGTGTAGTAATTTGGGAGGAATTATATGTGCTAGTATTTGATTTATATGCAATTTGAGGTCAAAAATAACACTTAGTTTGCATATGTAGGTGTGGTTTACTTAGTGCCTTCTAAATCTCCGTCGTAACCACCGTCGATCGCCCGCACCGTCCCGTCTCCGGCACCACCTTGTGGTGAGGCTCTTGTTCATGAATGTTTTACATTATCAAATTGATGTTTGTGTGATTTGGATATATAGTTACTCGTATAATTATCTTACCCGTACGTTGTTTGTTATCCATAGTGCCATGGTTTTGATATCCGTCCCCGTCGGCCCTCGTCCTTGTTATGATTCGGATGTGGTATATTCTCTTTTAAAACTAGTTGTTGCATTTCGTGTTTATGACAAATTATGCCCATCAAGTTGACATAGATATTTTTATCTAGGAGGTATGTGAACCGGAAATTCCAACCGACCCTATTGTCGAGAGGTTAAATTTAGTTGAAAGAGAAAACGAGTATTTGAAAGAAAAATTGAAAAGAATTGACGCGGAGAAGATGGAATTGGAGTTGCATGTAGCCGATGTCGTCGATGATCACAAGATCAAGATGGAGAAAATGCGGTTGAAGATTAGAAAGATTAGAAAATATGCCATTGATAGTTTGGCTTGGTATCATTATGCTGCTGGACCAATTGTTACCTTAGTTGTGATCTTGATCGCATTTGTTGTTACATTTAAATTCTTTAACTAGAGAGTTATTTGTATGTTGCATTTAATTAAGTGTTGTATATTAACTTTATGTATTAACTTGTATTAATTTGGTCTATTTGGTGTTGTGTATAATGAAAATATGATCCGACAATGGATGTATGATGACCGATGCTCTCCCGGGTTCATTAATGGCGTGCATACTTTTCTGCTTGCCGCCGAGGCAAACAAGCGGGCGGATGGTTTTATGCCTTGTCCATGTGCTGGCTGTAAGAATGGTCACAATTACTCTACGTCAAGAACCATTCACGTCCACCTATTTGAGTCCGGTTTCATGCCCCACTATAATGTTTGGACCAAGCACGGAGAAAGAGGGGTTATGATGGAAGACAATGAAGAAGAAGAGGAAGAAGACATCTATCCTGGCCATGGGTTCCCTGAATACGATGATACAACAATGGGGGAAGAAGCTGAGCCGGCAATGCGGGAAGAAGCTGAAGAAGAGGCATCAGATGAGCCCACTGATGATCAAGGTCGGGCCATTGCCGATGCAAAGAGAAACTGCACAATTGATTTGGAGAGGAAGAAGTTGCAACGCATGTTAGAGGATCACAAGAAATTGTTGTACCCGAATTGCGAAGCTGACAAAAAAAAGTTGGGCACTAGACTAGCATTGCTGCAATGGAAGGCAGAGAATGGTGTATCTGGCAAGGGATTTGGAAAGTTGCTGGTAATGATAAAGAATATGCTTCCAAAGGACAACGAATTGCCCGAGAGTACGTATGAAGCAAAGAAGGTTGTGTGCCCTCTAGGGTTAGAGGTGCAGAAGATACATGCATGCCCTAATGACTGCATCCTCTACTGTGGTGCGTACGAGGATTTGAACGCTTGCCCGGTATGCGGTGCATTGCGTTATAAGATCAGTCACGATGACCCTAGTGATGTCGAGGGCGAGCGCCCCAGGAAGAAGATTCCTGCCAAGGTGATGTGGTATGCTCCTATAAGACCACGGTTGAAATGTTTGTTCCAAAACAAAGAGCATGCGAAGGAGATGCGGTGGCACAGAGAAGACCGTAAGAAAGACGGAAAGTTGAGAGTACCCGCTGACGGTTCGCAGTGGAGAAAAATCGAGAGAAAGTACAGGGAGGAGTTTGCAGGTGACCCAAGGAACGTATGGTTTGACTAAGCGCAGATGGCATTAATCCTTTTGGGGAGCAGAGCAGCAACCATAGCACGTGGCCTATGACTCTATGTTTGTATAACCTTCCTCCTTGGTTGTGCATGAAGCGGAAGTTCATTATGATGCCAGTGCTCATCCAAGGCCCTAAGCAACCCGGCAACGACATTGATGTGTACCTAAGGCCATTAGTTGAAGAACTATTACAACTGTGGAATGGAACAGGTGTACGTGCGTGGGATGAGCACGGACAGGAAGAATTTGACCTAAAGGCGTTGCTGTTTGTGACTATCAATGATTGACCTGCTCTTGGTTACCTTTCAGGACAGACAAACAAGGGATACCGCGGATGCACGCACTATTTGGATGATACCGACAGTATATATTTGCAGAGTTGTAGGAAGAATGTGTACCTGGGACATTGTCGATTTCTTCCAAGCAGGCATCCTGGAAGAAAGAAAGGCAAGCATTTCAAAGGTGAGGCGGATCACCGGACGAAGCCTCGCCACCGTATTGGTGTTGATGTACATGATATGGTCAAGGATTTGAAGGTAATCTTTGGAAAGGGTCCTGGAGGATAATCTGTTCTGAAGGACGCTGACGGATGCGCGCCCATGTGGAAGAAGAAATCTATATTTTGGGACCTGCCTTATTGGAAAGATCTAGAGGTCCGCTCTGCAATCGACGTGATGCACGTGACGAAGAATCTTTGCGTGACCCTGCTTGGCTTCTTGGGCGTGTATGAGAAGACAAAAGATACACCAGAGGCACGGGAGGACCAGCAACGTATGCACGGAAAAGACGACATACATCAGGGTCAGGCCAGCTACGCTCTTACCAAAGGAGAGAAGGAAATCTTCTTTGAATGCCTGCTCAACATGAGGGTACCGTCTGGCTTCTCGTCGAATATAAAGGGAATAATAAATATGGCAGAGAAAAAGTTCCAGAACCTAAAGTCTCATGACTGACACGTGATTATGACACAACTGCTTCCGATTGCATTGAGGGGGCTTCTACCGGAAAACGTTCGATTAGCCATTTTGAAGCTATGTGCATTCCTCAATGCAATCTCTCAGAAGGTAATCGATCCAGAAATCATACCAAGGTTACAGAATGATTTGGTGCAATGTCTTGTCAGTTTCTTTGGTGTTCCCACCATCCTTCTTCAACATCATGACGCACGTCCTAGTTCACCTTTGCGAAGAGATTAACATTTTGGGTCCTGTATTTCTACACAATATGTTCCCCTTTGAGAGGTTCATGGGAGTCTTGAAGAAATATGTTCATAACCGTGCTAGGCCAGAAGGAAGCATCGCGAAGGGCCATGAAAATGAGGAGGTCATTAAGTTTTGTATTGACTTTATTCATGACCTTAAGCCGATTGGTGTTCCTGAATCGCGACATAAGGGCAGTCTGGATGGAAAAGGCAAGCTAGGAGGGGATCAAATAATATGTATGGACGGGCATTCTCTCATTGAAGCACACTACACAGTTCTACAGAATTTCGCCTTGGTGGCTCCGTATATGGAGGAACACAAGAATTTTCTACACTCCAAACACCCGGAGAAGTCCGACGACTGGATTACACGTGAACAAACGAGGACTTTTGCCGGTTGGTTGCAGAAACGTGCCATGCATGATAGCGATATTGAAGATGACATGTACTCGCTGTCCCAGTTACCATCTTCAACTATAATGACTTTCAAAGGGTACCAGATAAATGGGAATACATTTTACACGATCGCCCAAGATAAGAAGAGCACCAACCAAAACAGTGGTGTCCGCTTTGATGCAACAACCAACACGGGAAAGGAAACATATTATGGTTATATAGAGGGCATATGGGAACTTAACTATGGAGGTGCTTTGAAGGTCCCTTTGTTTCGGTGCAAATGGGTCAATATGACACGAGGCGGGGTAACGGAAGACCCGCAGTAAGGAATGACAACAGTGGATCTCAACAATCTTGCGTATGCAGAAGAACCATTCGTCCTAGCCAATGATGTGGCACAGGTTTTTTATGTGAAAGACATGTCTACCAGACCGAGAAAAAGAAAAGATAAGGAAGCGAATGGATCATACGACGAAGCAAAGCGCCACATAGTTCTTTCAGGGAAAAGAAACATCGTGGGAGTGGATGACAAGACAGACATGTCAGAAGATTATAAAAAGTTTGATGAAATTGCTCCATTCACAGTGAATATTGACCAGAGCATCCGGTTAAATGATGAAGATTTTCCATGGCCACGGTGCAAAGGGACACACGCGAAGAAAAAGTTTCACACCCAAAGAACCGAGATGTGATCGGCTTCACTATCATCACTTTCTTCTGTGTTTCACACCCAGGAGGGAATCTCTGTAATAGTTAGGGTAGTTATGTGTTTTGGCATTTGAAACGCGAAGAAATTTTATGTGCAAACACATTCTTTCATGCATTTACTAATTTTTTCCAGCTAAATGACCCTGAAATTGAAAAGCATTTCAAATGAACTCAGAAAAGGTTGAAAGTTGGCATGGTATCAGAATTTCACCCACATAGCATGTGCGAAAAAGTAGAGAGGGTTATGGCAAAAACTGGATGCACTTCGTGCACAGAATGGACAATCTCTTTCGAAGTATCAGGATTTCGGACGAAAACTTATATGTTACAAAGGCATTTCATTTTTTAAATAACCTAAGCATTACCAAATTGAATACAATGATAAAACACAATAATATTAAACATAAGAAAAAAGAATCACTGAAAAATCTTTTTTCAAAGTTAAGTTATTCACAAACTAGTGATTCACACAAATTTCAAATAATTCAAAATTTAAACTATTCAAATTTGAAAACTGCCGGCACTAACAAAAAGTTTGTAATTTTTTGCACCTAAAGCAAAAATATTCAGAAAGAAACTCTAAATACAGCAAAAAACAACTCAAAAATAAATAAAACAAAAATAAATAAAGCAAAAAAAATTAAGAAAATAAAAAAGCCCGCCTACTGGTCCAAAGCGGCCTGCATACGACTAGAAACACAACTTTTTGTTGGGCCAGGATGCAGGCCCGCAAAGGCCCAGTAGGCCCACATGACAGCACCGAACAGGTAGGCCTAGTAGGCCTAATTAGGAGAGGAGCTCGGGAGAGCTACCACACTGGGGCTTATAAACCAGTGCGGTAGCCCCTCGACTAGCGAGGTGGGACTAAACTTTTGCACCGCACTGCGCCAGCGCACCCCCTTTAGTACCGGGTGGTGGCTGCAACCGGTACTAAAGAGGAGGGTCTTTAGTACCGATGGTGCTACGACCCGGTACTAAAGGGGGGTTGTCGGTGTCAAAACCGGCAGATCTCGAGTAGGGGGTTCCAAACTGTGCGTCTAGGCGGATGGTAACAAGAGACAAGGGACGCGATGTTTTTACCCAGGTTCGGGCCCTCTCGATGGAGGTAAAACCCTACTCCTGCTTGATTAATATTGATGATATGGGTTGTACAAGAGTAGATCTACTACGAGATCAGAGAGGCTAAACCCTAGAAGCTGGCCTATGGTATGATTGTTGTTCTTCCTACGGACTAAAACCCTCCAGTTTATATAGACACCGGAGAGGGTTAGGGTTACACAGAGTCGGTTACAATGGGAGGAGATCTACATATCGTATCGCCAAGCTTGCCTTCCATGCTAAGGAAAGTCCTATCCGGACACGGGACGAAGTCTTCAATCTTGTATCTTCATAGTCCGGGAGTCCGGCCGAAGGTCATAGTCCGGCCATCCGGACACCCCCTAATCCAGGACTCCCTCAGTAGCCCCTGAACCAGGCTTCAATGACGACGAGTCCGGCGCGCAAATTGTCTTCGGCATTGCAAGGCGGGTTCCTCCTCCGAATACTTCATAGAAGATGTTGAACACAAGGATAGTGTCCGGCTCTGCAAAATAGTTTCCACATACCACCGTAGAGAGAATAATATTTGCACAAATCTAATATGCTGACATATTCCGTGGCGTGACATCATGCCATAGCCAAGCCTTTATTCAAATCGTTTTACTGTCCCACCTCAGCGTGTTTTAGCGAGGCGGTTTCTTTGGCACGTCTTTTCAAAGCAGAGATCGTGTCCCCTTATTCCGGGATTCTCATCAATACGGGCGTGGGTAACTCAACCGCGCCATTAATCGCGGCGCTTGGGAGATAAGCGAGTTTTACTAGGCTGGTGGGGGCACATAGTTTCGGCCGCCCATATAAGGGGATAAGGATCTGCCCTTTCAATCTACGCCTTCTTCCTCTGCTTATCTATTTTCGTGCACTCGAGCTCCAGCACCCAAGTCTGCACTTCCCACCTCAACTTTCTCCAATCATGTCCGGAACAGGAGGTAGGTGGATGGCCTCCTCCATTACGGAGGGGCAAATCAAGAAGTTGAGGAAGGCTGGATACTTGTCTAACGACATCGCGCACCGGCTCCCAGATGAGGGGCAACTCATCCCCACCCCTAGGCCCCATGAGAGGGTGGTGTTCCTCCCCCATTTCCTCCGCGGACTGGGCTTTCCTCTTCACCCGTTTGTCCGGGGGCTCATGTTCTACTACGGCCTAGATTTCCACGATCTGGCCCCGGACTTTATCCTCAACATTTCGGCATTTATCGTCGTGTGTGAGGCCTTTCTCCGCATCAAGCCTCACTTCGGCCTATGGCTGAAGATCTTCAGCGTCAAGCCGAAGGTCGTGGGCGGCCGGCAAGCAGAGTATGGAGGCGCCATGGTAGGCAACCCAACGTCACATGGCTCGAGGGCTCCTTCATGGAGACCATCAAGGGGTGGCAATCGGGGTGGTTCTACATCACCGAGTTGCGTGATCCTGAATGGGCAGTGGCCCCCGAATTCCAATCTGGCATCCCCACACGGCTCACATCCTGGAAAGAGACGGGCCTGTTGTGGGGTAATCCGAAAGAGGTGACCGGACTCCAAACCTGCATCCAAGACCTGGTGAACAAGAAGGTTAAACTTGTCAACGTAGTCCAGGCCATGCTCTTCCGCCGGATCCTCCCGTGTCAACGACGGGCCTTCAACTTGTGGGAGTTCGACCCGGCCCAACACTAGGCTTTGTCTAGGCTCTTCGACACAAAGCACGAGGACGCCTGGAAGGTGCTATTCAAGAGCTCCGAGGTTCCCCCTCCCATCACCGAGGATCGTGGATTATTGCGCCAAGCGCCAAGCCACCGAAGTAAGCTTGTTTTTATCCTTTACAGGACACTTGATTTTCATAGTTTGACTCTATGCAGGATCTAAACTCCCGCTCCTTTGACAGGACTGGAAGAGGACGTCCAAATAGTTTGACTGTCCGGCCCCTTTTCCCGAAGGCCCAGCAGATGCACACTTGACGAAGCTGCTGGTTCCGGCACCTCACATGGTGCCGGAGAAGAAGGCCAAGAAGAAGGCCACGGGAACTCAAAAGAGCTCCCGGCGCCTGGTGGTGTCGGACTCATCGCCCGACGACCCCAAAGCGCACTCCTCCTCCGAAGACGAGGAGGAGGAAGAAGAAGCCTCTCCCCCTCCAGCGGGGGGAGGAAAGAAAAGAAGGGCCACCCCAACTAGGGAGGCCGGAGGGTCCAAGAAGGGGAACCCTTCTTCCAGACTACGCCACCAATGCCGAAGACGGCGGAGAGGAGTGGCCATCCAGGGCCAAGCCCCTGGCTAAATCGTAAGTATCCGGAGACTAGAAAAACTCATGGCGTTCCTTTATTGTACAGTGTCTTCTGACGCCGAATTTAATCATGCAGTCCGCCCAAGGCTCAGCTCGGCAATTCGTCGAGCGGCTCCCTGGATCCGTCGGTCGTGAATAGCGCTTCACTTCCAACTGCTACCTCCCCTCGCCCAACGGACGATGCCAAGATGGAGTCCCACAAGGGGCTAAACCAGGAGGAGGTGGTCCTGGAGGCGCCACAAGGCGACCTCCCGGACTCCAGGCCCAAAGGGGGTGAAGCCCCAGAGGGATCTAAGTCCGGCCCTTGGCCGGACACCGCTCTGGAACCTTCAGTGATTCCGGAGTCCGGCAGGCGGCCCCCTCGCAAGAAGGGCAAGCCTACGATACCGGCGGCCTCCGTCCAACCGGAGGCGCCGGACAATTTGCTGGAGGTGCTTAACGGTGCCTCCATCGAAGAGGAGCACCGCACTGTTATGAGTGCGGTGATCCAGAAGGTTCAGTCTGCAAAGAGCGGGCTGACAGAAACCTGTGCCCTAATAGGCTTTGAGGTATGTATTTAAAACATATAAAAATGTTACCTCATAGACAGTAGCCCCTAATGCTTAGTTTGGTGTTCGGAAAGAAAAACCCGATTGAGGATCTGAAAAGATATACGCAGGAGTCTAACATAAATATGTCAATATGGGAATGCAGGCTGCGCTGCTGACCTCTGCCGCACTGACTGCGGAGGTCGATGCATTGAAGCAAAGCCTCGAGCGGTCCGAGAACGAGCTCGGCCGTGCCAAGAAGCAGCTCGAGGACAAGGAAGGTAGGTAGTACCTTATGTAAGTATATAAAAATATCTGGTTGCAAATAATGACACGACCAACTTGAATATTACAGGGGCCACAACCGAGGTGGCGGCCCTGAAGGAAGCGCTATCCAAGGCCAAAGACAATGCGGCCATGGAGCGCACTGAGTGAGAAAAGCAAGAGGCGCGGGTGGCGGATGTGCGTCAAGAGCTCGATAATCTCGTGAAGAAACACGAGAGTTTAGAGCTTGACTCAAAGACGCGAGAGTCCGAGCTTGCCTCGGCACTTGAATGCGCCAAGTCTGCCAAGGCCGAAGCCCAAAAAGCCCTTCAGGAGATTGAGGTGATGAAGAATATAGCAGCGGGTAAGGAATTCTTTATGCAAAGCAAGCATGTGAAAGTGAATTACGTGTTACTTACCCGAATCCGGAGCTCTCCAGGAGCATTCACAGATCTGCCTCACAGTGTGTCCGCCGCTGCCGTATTCTACCGAGCCGAAGAAGGGAGATCGATAGAGAAGGTGTTTTGGTCCCAGTATGCTGAGGCCGGACACCCGGAGCCCCTGAGCGACCAGATGAAGCAGCTGGTCGAGCTCCACAAGGCAGCCGAACAGGCCATGAAGGGCCTTATGGGTCGGCTGTGGCCTAGGGAGGCCATGCCTGGGAGCTACTTTGGGCTGGTGCGGCGGCTGGTGGATGCCTGTCCATGGCTCGAAGTCATCAAGCGCTCCATATGCATCGAAGGTGCCCGTAGGGCCCTTGCCCGTGCCAAAGTGCACTGGGGCAAGCTAGATGCTGAGAAGCTGGTGAAGGATGGGCCACCGGAGTGGAAGGAGCATCGCAGGCCCGAGATGTATTATGAGGGTGTCCTGAAGGGTGCCCGTCTTGTAGCGGATGAATGTACCAGGGATGTAATTTTTGAGTAAAATAGCTCGTGTTTATCCTGTGCGCTTAAAACTTTTTCATATGCGCTAAGCAACACTTTTTGAATTTAAAATATTACCTTCTGTGCGGCCGTTTATTAAATCTGAGAGATGCAAATCATCGGCTTCTACCCCCATGCCACGAGTGCTGGGGTGTTCGGGATAAACCTGAGCGCTCTTGTTCCCATTCTTGGGTCCTTCGAGGGAGGCACTCAGCACAACGAACAAGGAAATCGGACTTATAATGCTTTATCACTCTCACTTAGCCATAGAATTCTACAATTTCAAATTTCGACGAATCCCCTAGTATTCGGAAGACCGAGTTCGGGGCGCTATCCACGCCTAGGCCGGATAAATCCAGCTCCTCGCTCTAAGCGGCATAAGTCTTTAGGGACTCGAAAAACCTCTCGAACAGCGACCGGTCTCTCGCCCTATCATGAGGTCAGTTTTAGCTTTCTCTACTGAGGTGTTAACCCAGCTCAACTGGGGCACAATCGCAGTCGTTCTCTCAGCGCTACCTTAGCCGATATAACGGAACGTAAGGTACCAAAACATGGGACCCGTGCAAACCCAACTATTGACCAAAGACATGATTTGGAGCTGAAGCATATAATGCTATAAGTTCGGAGTGCCGCACTCATGAGAGTGTTCGGTCTTCTCACACCGTATTCTGGGGTGCTGAAGCCCATGGTGTATTGGCCGTACCAGAGTGTATGGTTGCATAATGTCATGACTGAACATATTTATATGAAAGATGAATGCAATAATAGACAAGAGCTATGTATTGTTTATTAAAGGGATGCTATGAAAGAAGAACGATACAAATAGTGCGATAAGCAAGAGATGGGATTTTTTAACATGTCCCCCTCTAGGGGCAAGCTGCGAGACTTAAATAAGACAGGTATTTAGCTCGTTATAGAGACCACCTGGACTTTCGACGGGGCTTGCTATCTCCCTGGCTGTTGCATCGTGTGTTCGACGAGTGTACTGCCAGACAGGCCTTCCGAAGAGTGGAGTCCTGGAAGTAAGAAAAGAGAAATGACAAAATTGGGAGCCCCTAGTGCGGTTGAGCCGCATTCTGGGCATGCCGTGGTTGTGGCCCTTCCCTTATGCCCAAGGTATTTCCAAAGCGTAATTATGTACGCGTGGTACTGGTTTCGCAATCTCGCGAGGGCTGGGGTTGGGGCCGCACTGCTATGCTTGCTCGGAACGTGCCAGACGGTCTTGTTGTAGGTTACTCCGGGCGCGCTTGACGGTGTCCGGACGTTTAACAGCCGGACTGGAGAATTGCCTTGAGAGGCTACTTTGTACTTCCGCCGCGAGGGCCGCCGTGTGCTCCTCTGTTCGGATAGAGCGTTCGGTGTTTCCATTGACCGTAATGACTCCGCGAGGGCCTGGCATCTTGAGCTTGAGATATGCATAGTGCGGCACTGCATTGAACTTAGCAAATGCGGTTCATCCGAGTAGGGCGTGATAGCCACTGCGGAACGAGACTATGTCGAAGATTAACTCTTCGCTTCGGAAATTATTCGGGGATCCGAAGACCACTTCGAGTGTAACTGAGCCTGTACAACTGGCCCTACACATGGTATGACGCCTTTAAAGGTCGTCTTTGTGGGTTTAATCCTTGAGGGATCTATGCCCATTTTCCGCACTGTATCCTGATAAAGCAAGTTCAGGATGCTGGCGCCGTCCATGAGGACTCTAGTGAGGTGAAATCCGTCAATGATTGGGTCTAGGACCAATGCGGCGAATCCTCCGTGACTAATGCTAGTGGGGTGGTCCCTTCGATCAAAAGTGATCGAGCAGGAAGACCATGGGTTGAATTTTGGGGCGACTGGCTCCAACGCATATACGCCCCTGAGCGCACGCTTGCATTCCCTTTTGGGGATGTGGGTTGCGTATATCATGTTCACCATTCGCACTTGTGGGGGGAAGCCCTTCTGTCCTCTGTTGTTCGGCGGCCGGGGCTCCTCCTCGTCATCGCTATGCAGCCCCTTGTCTCTATTTTGGGCACTTAACTTGCCTGCCTGCTTGAACACCCAACAATCCCTGTTGGTGTGATTGGCTGGTTGTTCCGGGGTGCCGTGTATATGGCACGAGCGATCAAGTTTCCGGTCTAAACTGGACGGGCCTGGGGTATTTCTTTTGAATGGCTTTTTCCGCTGACCAGGTTTAGCGCCTCTGAATCCGGCATTAACTGTCGTATCCTCAGTATTGTCGCCGTTAATGCGGCGCTTGTGCTTGTTGCGACGTGACCTGCAATTGTTGTCCTTGGTATCTGAATTACCAGGGCTCTTTGTCATGTTATTACTGCGAGCTAGCCAGTTGTCTTCTCCCGCGCAAAAGCGGGCCATGAGTGTTGTGAGGGCTGCCATGGATTTCGGCTTTTCCTGTCCAAGGTGCCGGGCAAGCCATTCGTCACGGATATTATGTTTGAAGGCCGCGAGGGCCTCTGCGTCCGGACAGTCAACTATTTGATTTTTCTTGGTTAGGAACCATGTCCAGAATTGTCAGGCCGATTCCTCTGGCTGTTGAATTATGTGGCTTAGGTCATCGGCGTCCGGTGGTCGCACATAAGTGCCCTGGAAGTTGTCAAGGAATGCGGATTCCAGGTCGTCCCAGCAACCAATTGACTCTGCTAGCAAGTTGTTAAGCCAATGCCGAGCTGGTCCTTTAACCTTGAGTGGGATGTATTTTATGGCGTGTAGATCATCACCGCGGGCCATGTGGATATGAAGGAGATAATCCCCGATCCATACCGCAGGATCTGTTGTGCCATCGTATGATTCGATGTTTACGGGTTTAAACCCTTCGGGGATTTGATGATCCATTACTTCATCTGTGAAGAATAGCGGGTGTGCGGCACCTTTGTACTGGGCTATATCACGAAGTAGCTCACATGAGCTTTGCCTGCCCTGTTCGGCCTGGCCGTATTTGCCATATCCGGTGTGACGGTTATCGTCACGTGTCGTGGGGCGCCCACGCGATCCGTAGATCGATCTTTTTTGCCTGGCCTTGTCCTCCATTATGTCTCGTAGGTCTGGCGCGTTTCCCCATGCCTTGGTACTTTTTGAGAGGCGCCGGGGTGCGGCTTGAGTTGAGGGCCGAAAGGCCTCTCTGTCGCGGCCACTGGGTGGCCGATCGGCCGCATCATAGGCTGGTGATGTAGGTTTAGTTGCTTCCTCCTCTAAGTGGGGTAGCAGCCTGCGCTTTGGGTAGCTCTTGGAGGGGCGTTCGAGTTTCTACTCTTCGGCCGCCAGGCCATCAGTCCATCTGTCGGCTAGCAAATCTTGGTCAGCTCTAAGCTGGTGCTGTTTTTTCTTGAGGCTGCTTGCCGTGGCCATAAGCCTTCATTTGAAACGCTCTTGTTCGATGGGATCCTCAGGCATGACAAATTCGTCGTCGTCGAGGCTTGCCTCGTCTTCGCAGGAAGGCATATAATTGTCGTCCTCGGCCTCTCTGTCTGCCGCTCTCTCATGAGGGCTGGCTTCTCCATCCTCCTGCGCTGAATCCTGCTGGAGGGGGTTGTCTTCGGCATTGTCCGGGGTGTAATTGTCTCCGGTGCCGGACTCGCCGTTTTTTGCTTTGGCGGGATTTAGAGCGGCGCCGCTGACACCAGCGCTTAGGCTGTTTCTTGGAGGGGTCATCCTCCGTTGTTCCATTGCCATCCCCTTCTTTTGGGGTATCCACCATGTATATGTCATATGACGAGGTGGCTTTCCAGTGCCCTATAGGCGCTGGCTCTTGGTCGTCTCCTTCATCGGCGTCCATACCGTCGATGTCTTGAGAGTCGAAGTCGAGCATGTCGGTTAAATCATCGACAGTGGCTATGAAGTGGGTGGTGGGTGGGCTTCGAATTTCTTCGTTGTCTGCATCCCAACCTTGCTGACCATAGTCCGGCCAAGGCTCTCCTGTCAAAGAGAGAGACTTTAGTGAATTCAGGATGTCGCCAAAGGGCGAGTGCTGAAAGATGTCCGCGGCGGTGAACTCCATGATCGGAGCCCAATTGGGTTCGATCGGAAGGGGTGCGGAAGATTCGGAGTCCGGAAAGGAGTCCGGGACCTTGGAGTCACGAGCTTCACAAAGGACCAGGCTGGTATTCGGCTCGATCGCCGTAGAGATTGCAGCCCCCGAGACGGTGTCCAAGCATCCATCCCCGGTTGGCGCAGTCGGCTCCGAGCTAAGGGTCAGAGCGGACACCTGAGCATCCTTTTGGGCACTATCCGGCGGCAGAGCTAGATCATGCCCATCGTGGTAGTATGGCGTGCTCGGCTGTGGCTCGAATCCGTCAAAGATCAAGTCTCCGCGGATGTCAGCCGTGTAGTTCAAACTTCCAAATCTGATCTGATGGCCAGGGGCGTAGCTTTCGATCTGCTCCAGATGGCCAAGCGAATTGGCCCGCAGTGCAAAGCCGCCGAATACGAAGATCTGTCCAGGGAGAAAAGTCTCACCCTGGACCGCGTCGCGGTTGATGATCAAAGAAGCCATCAGGCCTAAAGGTGACGACACAGAGGAACTCTCAATGAAAGCACCAATGTCGGTGTCAAAACCTGCGGATCTCGGGTAGGGGGTCCCGAACTGTGCATCTAGGCGGATGGTAACAGGAGACAAGGGACGTGATGTTTTTACCCAGGTTCGGGCCCTCTCGATGGAGGTAAAACCCTACTCCTGCTTCATTAATATTGATGATATGGGTAGTACAAGAGTAGATCTACCACGAGATCGGAGAGGCTAAACCCTAGAAGCTAGCCTATGGTATGATTGTTGTTCGTCCTACGGACTAAAACCCTCCGGTTTATATAGACACCGGAGAGGGTTAGTGTCGGTGTCAAAACCGGCGGATCTCGGGTAGGGGGTCCCGAACTGTGCATCTAGGCGGATGGTAACAGGAGACAAGGGACACGATGTTTTTACCCAGGTTCGGGCCCTCTCGATAGAGGTAAAACCCTACTCCTGCTTGATTAATATTGATGATATGGGTAGTACAAGAGTAGATCTACCACGAGATCGGAGTGGCTAAACCCTAGAAGCTAGCCTATGGTATGATTGTTGTTCGTCCTATGGACTAAAACTCTCCGGTTTATATAGACACCGGAGAGGGTTAGTGTCAGTCTCAAACCGGCGGATCTCGGGTAGGGGGTCCCGAACTGTGCGTCTAGGCGGATGGTAACAGGAGACAAGGGACACGATGTTTTTACCCAGGTTCGGGCCCTCTCGATGGAGGTAAAACCCTACTCCTGGTTGATTAATATTGATGATATGAGTAGTACAAGAGTAGATCTACCACGAGATCGGAGTGGCTAAACCCTAGAAGCTAGCCTATGGTATGATTGTTGTTCGTCCTATGGACGAAAACTCTCCGGTTTATATAGACACCGGAGAGGGCTAGGGTTACATAGAGTCGGTTACAATGGGAGGAGATCTTCATATCGTATCGCCAAGCTTGCCTTCCACGCCAAGGAAAGTCCCATCCAGACACGGGACGGAGTCTTCAATCTTGTATCTTCATAGTCCGGGAGTCCGGCCATCCGGACACCCCCTAATCCAGGACTCCCTCAGTAGCCCCTGAACCAGGCTTCAATGACGACGAGTCCGGCGCGCAAGTTGTCTTCGGCATTGCAAGGCGGGTTCTTCCTCCGAATACTTCATAGAAGATGTTGAACACCAGGATAGTGTCCGGCTCTGCAAAATAAGTACCACATGCCACCATAGAGAGAATAACTTTTGCACTAATCTAATCTGCTGACGTATTCCGCAGCGTGGCATCACGCCACGACCAGGCTTTTATTCACTTTACTGTTCCACCTCTGCGCGTTTAGCGAGGCGGTTTCCTTGGCACATCTTGTCAAAGCAGAGATCGTGTCCCCTTATTCCGGGATTCTCATCAATACGGGCGTGGGTAACCCAACCGTGCCACTAACCGCGGCGCTTGGGAGATAAGCGAGTTTTATTAGGCCGGTGGGGGCTCGTAGTTTTGGCCGCCCATATAAGGGGATAAGAATACGCCCTTTCCATTCACGCCTTCTTCCTCCTTTGCTTATTCGTCCCTGCGCGCTCGAGCTCCAACGCCAAAGCCCGCACTTCCCACCTCAACCTTCTCTGATCATGTCCGGAGCGGGAGGTAGATGGATGGCCTCCTCCGTCACGGAGGCGCAAATCAAAAAGCTGAGGAAGGCCGGATACCTGTCTGACAACATTGCGCACCGGCGTCCAGATGTGGGGCAACTCATCCCCACCCCCAGGCCCCATGAGAGGGTTGTTTTTCTTCCCCATTTCCTCCGCGGACTGGGTTTTCCTCTTCACCCGTTCGTCCGGGGGCTCATGTTCTACTACGGCCTAGACTTCCACGATCTAGGCCCGAACTTCATCCTCAATATCTCGGCGTTTATCATCGTGTGTGAGGCCTTCTTCCGCATCCAACCTCACTTTGGCCTATGGTTGAAGATCTTCAGCGTCAAGCTGAAGGTTGTGAAAGGCCGACAAGCAGAGTGCGGAGGTGCTATGGTGGGCAAGATGGCCAACGTCACTTGGCTCGAGGGTGCCTTCGTGGAAACCATCAAAGGGTGGCAATCGGGTGATTCTACATCACCGAGCCGCGTGACCCTAAGTGGGCAGCGGCCCCCGAATTTCGATCCGGCATCCCCACCCGGCTCACATCTTGGAAAGAGACGGGCCTGTCATGGGGTAATCCAGAAGAGGTGACCGGACTCCAAACCTGCGTCCGAGACCTGGTGACCAAGAAGGTCAATCTTGTCAACGTAGTCCAGGTCATGCACTTCCGCCGGATCCTCCCGTGTCAACGACGGGACTTCAATTTGTGGGAGTTCGACCCGGCCCAGCACCAGACTCTATCCCGGCTCTTCGAAACGAAGCACGAGGACACCTGGAAGGTGCTTTTCAAGAGCTCCGAGGTCTCCCCTCCCGTCACCGAGGATCGCAGATTCTGCGCCAAACGTCAAGCCTCCGATGTAAGCTTACATTTAGTCCCTTACGGGACACCCGAATTCCATAGTGTGACTCTATGTGGGATCTAAACTCCAGTTCCTTTGACAGGACTGGAAGAGGACATCCGGACAGTTTGACTGTCCGGCCCCTTTGCCGAAGGCCCAGCAGACGCACGCTTGGCGAAGCTACTGGTTCCGACACCTCACGTGGTGCTGGAGAAGAAGGCCAAGGAGAAGGCCACGAGGACCCGAAAGAGTTCCCGGCGCCCAGTGGTGTCGGATTCATCGCCCGACGACCCCAAAGCACCCTCCGCCTCGGAGAACGAGGAGGAGGAAGAGGAAGAAGAAGAAGTAGAAGCCTCTCCCCCTCCCGTGAGGGGAGGAAAGAAAAGGAAGGCCGCCCCAACTGGGAGGCCGGAGGGTCCAAGAAGGGGAAGACCCCTCTGTCGGACTACACCTCGGATGCCGAAGACGGCGGGGAGGAATGGCTACCTAGGGTCAAGCCCCTGGCAAAATCGTAAGTATCCGGATATCCGAATAACTTATGGCGCTCCTCTGATGCATGGTTCCTTCTGATGCTAAATTTAATGATGCAGCCCGCCCCGGGCTTAGCTCGGCGATTCGTCGAGCGGCTCCCTGAATTCGTCAGATGTGAATAGCGCTTCACTTCCGACGGCCTCCTCCCCGCTCCCTGCGGACGACGCCGAGGCGGGGTCCCGAAAGGGACTAAACCAGGAGGAGGTGGTCCTGGAGGCGCCGCAAGGCGATCTCCCAGACTCCAGGCCCGAAGGGGGTAAAGCCCCAGAGGGATCTAAGTCCGGCCCCGGGCCGGACACTGCTACGGAACCATCAATGGTTCCGGAGTCCGACAGGCGGCGCCTTCATAAGAAGGGAAAGCCTACGACGCTGGCGACCCCCGTCCATCCGGAGGCGCCAGACAATTTGCTGGAGGTGCTTAACGGCGCCTCCATCGACGAGGAACACCGCACTGTTATGAGTGCGGTGATCCAGAAGGTTCAGTCCGCCAAGAGCGGGCTGACGGAAGCCTGTACAAGCCTGTTAATGGGCTTTGAGGTATGTGTTCAAAAACATATAAAAATGTTACCACATAGACAGTAGCCCCTGATACTTAGTTCGGTGTTCGGAAAGAAAAGTCGAGCTGAGGATCTAAAAAGATATACGCAGGAGTCTACTAGAAATGTGTCAATATGGGAATGCAGGCTGTGCTGCTGACCTCTCCCGCACTGACTGCGGAGGTCAATGCATTGAATGAAAGCCTCGAGCGGTCCGAGAGCGAGCTCGGCCGTGCCAAGAAGCAGCTCGAGGATAAAGAGGGTACATAGTACCTCCTCTAAATGTATATAGAAATACTTGGTTGCAAATAATAACAGGACCAACGTAAATGTTGCAGGAGCCACGACCGAGGTGGCGATCCTGAAGGAGGCGGTCTCCAAGGCCGAAAAGAGTGCGGCCTTGGAGCGCACCGAGCGAGAGAAGCAGGAGGCGCGGGTGGCGGAGGTGCGGCAAGAGCTCCAGGCTCTCGTGAAAAAACAAGAGGGTTTGGAACGTGACTCAAAGACTCGAGAGTCCAAGCTCACCTTGGCTCTTGAGAGTGCCAAGACTGCTAAGGCCGAAGCCCAGAAGGCCCTCCAGGAGATCGAGGCGATGAAGAAGATAGCGGCGGGTAAGGCATTCTTTATGCAAAGCAAGAATATAAAAGTTAATTATCTGCTACTTACGCGAATCCGGAGCTCTCCAGGAGCGTTCGTCGATCTTCCCCCAAGTGTGTCTGATGTCGTCGCATACTACCGAGCTGAAGAGGGGAGCTCGACGGAAAAAGTGTTCTGGTCTCAGTATGCTGAGGCCGAACATCCGGTGCCCCGGAGTGACCAGCTGAAGCAGCTGGTCGAGCTCCACAAGGTGGCCGAACAGGCCATGAAGGGCCTCATAGCTCGGCTGTGGCCTAGAGAAGTCATGCCTAGGAGCTACTTCGGTCTGGCGCGGCGGCTGGTGGACGAGTGTCCGTGGATTGAGGTCGTCAAGCGCTCCGTTTGTATTGAAGGTGCCTGTCGGGCCCTTGCCCGTGCTAAGGTGCACTAGGGCAAGCTAGACGCGGAGAAGCTTTTGATGGACGCGCCACCGCCGGGCAAGCAGTATCGTACGCCCGAGATGTATTATAATGGCGTTCTGAAGGGTGCCCGCCGTATAGCGGATGAGTGCTCCAAAGATGTAATTTTTGAGTAGACTCGCATTTGTTATCCTGTACGCTGAAACTTTGTTCATATGCGTTAAGCAATGCTTGTTGATTTAAAATATTACCTTCTGTGCGGCTGTTTATCAAATCTGAGAGATGCAAGTCGTCGGCTTCGACCCCCATGCCACGAGTGCTATGGTGTTCGGGATAAACCTGAGCGCTCTTGTTCCCATTCTTGGGTCCATCTAGGGAGGCGTTCAGCACAACGAACCAGGCCGTCGGACTTATAATGCTTTATCACTCTCACTTATCCATAGAATTCTATAATTTTAAATTTCGGCGAAGCCCCTAGTATTCGGAAGACCGAGTTCGTGGCGCTATCCACGCCTAGGCTGGTTAAGTCCGGTTCCTCGCTCGAAGCGGCATAAGTCTTTAAGGACTCGAAAAAACCTTGCGAACAGCGACCGGTCTCTCGCACTATCATGACGGTCAGTTTTAGCTTTCTCTACTGAGGTGTTAACCCAGCTCAATTGGGGCACAATCGCAGTAGTTCTCCCAGCGCTACCTTAGCCAACAATGCGGAACGTAAGGTACCAAAACATGGGAGCCGGGCAAACCCAACTATTGACCAAAGACATGATTCGGAGCCGATGCATATTGTGCTATAAGTTCGGGGTGCCACACTCATGAGAGTGTTCGGTCTTTTCACACCATGTTATGGGGTGTTTTAAGCCCCTGGTGTATTGTCCGTACCAAAGTGTACGGTTGCAGAATGTCATGACTGAACATATTTGTATATAAAAAATAGATAAGTACAATAATAGATAAGAGCTATATATTGTTTATTAAAAAAGGGCTGCTGCGAAAGCAGAACGATACAAGAAGTGCGATAAGCAAGAGATGGGAGTATTTGACATGTTCCCCTCCAGGGGCAAGCTGCGGGATTGTAAGTAAAACAGGTATTGAACTTGTTATAAAGACCACCTGGACGTTTGACGTGGCTTGCTCTCTCCCTGGCTGTTGCATCATGGGTTCGGCGAGTGTATTGCCGGAAAGGCCTTCCGAATAGTTGGGTCCTGAAAGTGTCTAAAAAGGAAAACGGCGAAATAGGGAGCCCCTTAGTGCGGTTGAGCCGCATTCTAGGCGTGCCGTAGTTGTGCCCCTCCCATTATGCCCATGGTATCTCTAAGGCGTAATTATGTACGCGTGGTACCAGTATCGCCATTTGGCGGGGGCTGGAGTTGGGGCCGCACTGCTATGCTTGCTCGGAACGTGCCAGCCGGATTTATTGTAGGTTACTTCAGGCTCGCTTGACGTTGTCCGGATGTTTGACGCCTGGTTTGGAGAACTGCCTTGAGAGGCCTCTCTGTACTTCTGCCGCCAGGGCCGCCGTGTGCTCCTCCGTTCGGAGAGAGCGTTCGGTGTTTCCGTTTACCGTGATGACTCCGCGAGGTCCTGGCATCTTGAGCTTGAGATATG
The DNA here is from genome assembly GCF_018294505.1 of Triticum aestivum. Classification (NCBI taxonomy): domain Eukaryota; kingdom Viridiplantae; phylum Streptophyta; class Magnoliopsida; order Poales; family Poaceae; genus Triticum; species Triticum aestivum. Next base: position 776,784,928 of record NC_057801.1, read on the forward strand.
CGTAGTGCGGCACCGCATTGAATTTTGCAAATGCGGTTCGTCCAAGCAGGGCGTGATAGCCGCTGCGGAATGGGACTATGTCGAAGATTAACTCCTCGCTCCAGAAGTTATCCGGGGATCCGAAGACCACTTCGAGTGTAACCGAGCCTGTACAACTGGCCTCTACACCTGGTATGACGCCTTTGAAGGTTGTCTTTGTGGGTTTAATCCTTGAAGGATCGATGCCCATTTTTTGCACTGTGTCCTGGTAAAGCAGGTTCAGGCTACTGCCGCCGTCCATTAGGACTCTGGTAAGGTGAAATCCGTCGATAATTGGGTCTAGGACCAATGCGGTGAATCCGCCGTGACGGATGCTGGTGGGATGGTCCCTTCGATCGAAGGTGATCGGGCAGGAGGACCATGGGTTGAACTTTGGGGCGACTGGCTCCAACGCATAGACATCCTTGAGAGTACGCTTCCGCTCCCTTTTGGGGAGGTGGGTTGCGTATATCATGTTCACCGTCTGAACTTGCGGGGGAAATCCCTTCTGTCCTTTATTGTTCGGCGGCCGGGGCTCCTCCTCGTCATCCCTATGTAGCCCCTTGTCTCTGGTTTCGGTGCTTAACTTGCCTGCCTGCTTGAACACCCAACAATCCCTATTGGTGTGATTGGCTGGCTGTTCGGGGGTGCCGTTTATCTGGCACGAGCGATCGAGTATCCGGTCTAAGCTGGATGGACTCGAAGGGTTTCTTTTGAATGGCTTCTTCCGCCGACCGGGTTTAGAGCCTCTGAATCCAGCATTGACTGCCGTATCTTCAGTATTGTCGCCGTTAATGCGGCGCTTATGCTTGTTGCGACGTGACCTGCCGTTGTTGTCCTTGGTATCCTAATTGCCGGGGCTCTTGGTTATATTATTGCTACGAGCTAGCCAGCTATCTTCTCCCGCACAAAAGCGGGTCATGAGTGTCGTGAGGGCTGCCATAGATTTGGGCTTTTCCTATCCTAGGTGCCGGGCAAGCCATTCGTCTCGGATGTTGTGCCTGAAGGCTGCAAGGGCCTCGGCTTCCGGACAGTCGACTATTTGTTTTTTCTTGGTTAGGAACCGTGTCCAGAATTGTCTGGCTGATTCCTCTGGCTGCTAGATTATGTGGCTTAGGTCATCGGCGTGTGGTGGTCGCACATAAGTGCCCTGGAAGTTGTCAAGGAATGTGGATTCTAGGTCCTCCCAACAACTAATTGACTCTGCTGGCAGGCTGTTAAGCCAATGTCGAGCTGGTCCTTTAAGCTTGAGCGGGAGGTATTTGATGGCGTGTAGATCATCACCACGGGCCATGTGGATATGAAGGAGATAATCCTCAATCCATACCGCAGGATCAGTTGTGCCATCGTATGATTCGATGTTTATGGGTTTGAAGCCCTCGGGGATTTGATGATCCATTACTTCGTCTGTGAAGCATAGTTGGTGTGCGGCGCCCCTTTACTGGGCTATATCACGACGCAGCTCGGATGAGCTTGGTCTGTTGTATTCGGCCGGGCCGTACTTATTATGTCCGGCATGACGGTTAGCGTCACGTGAAGCGGGGCGCCCATGCGATCCGTAGATTGATCTTGTTTTCCTTGCCTTATTCTCAAAGATGTCTCGCAGGTCTGTTGCGTCTCCCCGTACTCTGGTATGTTTTGAGCGGTGCCGGGGTGCGGCTTGGGTCGAGGGCCCGAAGGCCTCTCTATCGCGGCCACGGGGTGGCCGATCGGGCGCATCGTACGCTGGTGATGTAGGTTTAGTTGCTTCCTCCTCAAGTTGGGGTAGCAGCCTGCGCTTTGGGTAGCTCTTGGAGGGGCGTTCTAGTTTATACTCTTCGGCCGCCAGGACTTCGGTCCATCTGTCGGCTAGCAAGTCTTGGTCATCTCTAAGCTGCTTCTGTTTCTTCTTGAGGCTGCTTGCCGTGGCCACAAGCCTGCGTTTGAAACGCTCTTGTTCGACGGGATCCTCTGGCACGACGAATTCGTCGTCGTCGAGGCTTGCCTCGTCTTCGGATGGAGGCATATAATTGTCGTCCTCAACCTCTCTGTCGGCCGCTCTTTCATGAGGGCTGGCTCCTTCGTCCTCCTGCACTAAATCCTGCTAGAGGGGGTTGTCTTTGGCACTGTCCGGCGTGTTGTTATGTCCGGTGCCGGAATCGCCGTTTTTGCTTTGGCGGGACTTAGAGCGGCGCCGCTGACGTCGGCGCTTGGGTTGCTTCTTGGAGGGATCATCCTCTGTTTTTTCCTCGCCATCCCCCGCTTTAGGGGTGTCCACCATGTATATGTCATATGACGAGGTGGCTTTCCAGTTCCCTATAGGTGCTGGTTCTTGATCGTCTCCTTCATCGGCGTCCATGCCGTCGATGTCTTCGGAGTCAAAGTCGAGCATGTCGGTTAAATCATCGACAGTGGCTACGAAGTGGGTGGTGGGTGGGCTTCGAATTTCTTCGTCGTTTGCATCCCAACCGTGTTGGCCGTAGTTCGGCAAGGGCTCTCCTGACAAAGAGAGAGACTTTAATGAATTCAGGATATCGCCAAAAGGCGAGTGCTGAAAGACGTCTGCGGCGGTGAACTCCATGACCGGAGCCCAATTGGGCTTAATCGGAAGAGGTGCGGGATTTACAGAGTCCGGAGCGGAGTCCGGCACCTTGGAGTCACGGGCCTTGCGAAGGACTAGGCTGGTATCCGGCTCTATCGCCATAGAGGCTGCAGCTTCTGGGGCGGCGTCCAACCGTCCGTCCTCGACTAGCGCAGTGGGCTCCGAGCTAATGGTCGGAGCGGACACCTGAGCGACGCTCTGGGCGTTGTCCGGCGGCAAAGCTAAATCATGCCCATCGTGACAGTGCGGCGCGCCCGATTGTGGCTCGAATCCATCGAAGATCAAGTCCCCGCGGATGTCGGACGTGTAGTTTAAGCTTCCAAACCTGACCTGATGGCCAGGGGCGTAGCTTTCGATCTGCTCCAGATGGCGAAACGAGTTGGCCCGCAGTGCGAAGCCGCCGAATACGAAGATTTGTCCGGGGAGAAAAGTCTCATCCTGGACCGCGTCGCGATTGACGAGTGTAGAAGCCATCGGGCCTAAAGGCGACGACACAGAGGAACTCTCAATGAAAGCACCAATGTCGGTGTCAAAACCGGCGGATCTCGGGTAGGGGGTCCCGAACTGTGCGTCTAGGCGGATGGTAACAGGAGACAATGGACACGATGTTTTTACCCAGGTTCGGGCCCTCTCGATGGAGGTAAAACCCTACTCCTGCTTGATTAATATTGATGATATGGGTAGTACAAGAGTAGATCTACCACGAGATCGGCGTGGCTAAACCCTAGAAGCTAGCCTATGGTATGATTGTTGTTTGTCCTATGGACTAAAACTCTTCGGTTTATATAGACACCGGAGAGGGCTAGGGTTACACAGAGTCGGTTACAATGGGAGGAGATCTTCATATCGTATCGCCAAGCTTGCCTTCCATGCCAAGGAAAGTCCCATCCGGACACGGGATGGAGTCTTTAATCTTGTATCTTCATAGTCCGGGAGTCCGGCCAAAGGTCTTAGTCCGGCCATCCGGACACCCCCTAATCCAGGACTCCCTCAGTTAGGGTTACATAGAGTCGGTTACAATGGGAGGGGATCTACATATCGTATCGCCAAGCTTGCCTTCCACGCCAAGGAAAGTACTATCTGGACACGGGACGAAGTCTTCAATCTTGTATCTTCATAGTCCGGTTGTCCGGCCGAAGGTCATAGTCCGGCCATCCGGACACCCCCTAATCCAGGACTCCCTCAGGGGCGCTTCCCGCCGCTTGGCCTGGCCAAAATAGACCTTTAGTACCGGTTGGTGGCTCCAACCGGTACTAAAGGTCCATCCTATATATACAACACTTGCAAAAAATTCAGTTTCCCTCTCTGTTTCTTCTCTCTGTCGACGACACGGGACTCCTGCCCCAATCGACGCCGTCGTCGCCCCGGCCGTCCCCGCCTCTCGTCGCCGCCCCGGCCGTCCCCGTCCCCGTCCCCGTCGCCGCGCCCCGCCCCATCGCCGCGCCCCACCCTGTCGTCGCCGGCCCGTCCCGTCATCGCCGCCCCGTCCCGTCGCCCCGTCGTCGCCACCCCGTCCCGTAACCCCGTCGTCACTACAAGAAATATGTCAACTTGTGACCTTGACTATTGGTCATTGAAAGGTCATTGTTTTTCATTTGCGACCTTTTTTGACCAAAAATAGAAGGTCAAAAGCTGAGGGTCGTAAACTGACTATAGCGACCTTCTCTGTGAGAAGGTCGTGGACGTTTACGACCAAAATATTCCTACTGTGGCATTTTGGTCACTAGCAACCTCCCCAGGCCACGTAGGCATCCAGCGTGGCAAGCTGATGTGGCACAAGGTTCAGCCCGGTCCAATACGATTTTCTACATGGGTCGAGCCCATTAATTCAGCCCATTTATGTTTTTTTTGTCAATTCTCATGAGCTGCACGGGCCAAGCCCATCAATTCAGCCTATTTATATTTTATATATCAGTTTTTGTCAGCTACATGGGCATAGCCCAACATTTTAGCCTTTTTATTTTTGGGCCATGGCCTTTTTTTTAGATTCTGGTAAGTGGGTCCGAAATGTCAGGTTCTGTTTTGTGGTCCCTCATGTCAAGGTCATGTTCTTCAGATTTCAATATGCCAGTGAATAAATAACAAATATTTAAATTCAAACAGACAGAAAACACATGTAATACTTCAGATAACAACAGCCAGAATCAGTATGGAGCTCTTGCTCTACCAATAACATGTAATACAATTGGAATCACAATATTACAAGCTCTACAAGTGTGATAGCTAGCTACAGTAATTTACAACTCCACAATTGTCTTCAATCTTCTTCAGACTGTCAATAGCAATCACAAACTGGGCACATGCTCCTGTCATATGAACCATACTCAGGATTAGGCTATGACCTTCATTACAAACAGCAATATGAACTTCCATCCCTTCCACGGTCACCCTGTCAAGGATTGGTGCTGATTTGCATTAAAAAAGATGTAAAAATTATTCCATACGGACTAGCATTCTAGAAACTAATTAGTCAAGGATCACATATATTGTTGTAAAGGCATTCCATACTATTAAGATAGACAAAATTCATGCAGATACAACATGTCTCACTAGTTCAAAGCGGAGCCACATGAAGCTTACCATTGCGCAATGGATTTATCAACAAAAGGGCCAGTAGATGGCGAGACCAACACATATTATCCATCCCTGGGTCCTCCAGCTTCCAACATGTTGCCTCCTCCATGCCGTTCCTTCAAGAAAAATAACTTCCTTCGGGAAAAACAACACATGGTCAGCGCCACCCTAATATAGCAATCAAGAGTGCTCTAACTTTTGACATGGTTAGCTTCTATTTTTCTGGACATTTGGATCATCATATATCCAAAACTAGCTAAATATGAGCACAAGCTTGACTCGTGTGACCAACAATTTATTGATGAAAATCATTAATCAGGAACTAAATATAACATTTCGACAATCAGCAAATGTTTGGTAAAATGGCAACTTAAGAAGAAAATAGGCACTCAAGCTAGTTCAGTTTCAGAAATGTACCCCATTCATGAGACCAGCAGCAAAGAACGCAACCCAACCAACGAAGCACTTGAGATAGCCTCAGTTCACCACGGGCTGGAGAACTTGGTGGGCAACACCAACAGTAAGTCTTCGCTCCATTCGTGCTTGCACATGTACGCCTGGCCAAGGGAGTAGTCCAGTGCTCGTTCCACGGGGACTGCCACCGCACTGCCGGACTCGCATATACCTGCCAACATCACGATATTCTAAGATAATTATAATCAGGAAAAATCAAATTGATTCAAGCATATTACTTGCTGGGGGTACCATACAACATCATTATGTGGCTACAATTTTTTGCTTTCTATATACCATTTTCATCAATCTCAGATTTAACAAAGCAAGAACTACAAATGCAACGTAGCCTCAAATTTAACAGAGCAAGAACTATAAATGCAACATAGCCTCAAAAACTAAGTATGACAAGTCATTTTAAAGATGTGTCGATCTTTATTTATTTCTATTCTTGGATGAGAAGGCTAGAGCAAAGTTAGCTCTCTTGTCTGCATAAGGATGAGAAATAATAAATGTAGTGTTGCAACATAAGAACAGTACAGATACCATAATAAGTTTCAGGAACATCACATCTAGCACAATTTCTGATGATAAGCATAGCTCCCTACAAAAAAAGAACTAAGGGCACAGTGACTAAAGCATGCAGAGCACAATATTCAAAGCCGAAGCAAGCGGGCAGTATGAGCTACCTACTGGCAAAGTATAAAACATAAATCATATAGTATAAATGAATCAAGAAAACAAGAACTGACAATGAGAACTGCATACTAATGCACCAGATGATCAACATCAAGCACAAGCATGCAAACAAGCATCTCATCCCAACCTAAAACTAGAAACAGTAGCAGCCATTCATTTTTACGCAGGTGTAAAACTAAACCATAAGCACCGCAGCATTTGCTAAATTTGTCAGCTTAAGAACTCTATCTCGAAAGGCCTGAAAGAAGATTACAGAAGCACCAGAACACCCTAACCACCACCAATTCTCTTCATAGTTGATGAGACGACATTTACCGTACATAAATATGATGTAAAAAAGTAAGCAATATGATACAACAACAGGAAAGTAGTATATATCACTCATGGGCGTATGGGGCAAGGCGGGAGGTAGTTCATGTGCTCGGTGCGCATGCGGATGGCGTTCTCGGCATAGATCCGGGTGCCATCAGTGATGCCCTTCTCGATGGCCTTCTTCACCTTGAGCCTCTGCTGTTCAACATATAAACATATAAGTAAAATACACTAATTCCAGAAGAGAAAACACAAAGCAATAAAGGATAAATGGACCATTTCCCCATAATTTTTTCCTGATTCAAACATCTACAGTCCAGCCACTGATGTCTTAAGCATGTGTTGTTGGTATGACGACACATGAGAATCAACTTCAGAGAATAAAAATCACATTTGCTCAAATTGAACTGTACATTAAGTACTGATCTTAATCATGAAAAGTTTAAGTTTAGGAGCAAGCAAAGCTATAAGTTTCAACAATCTGTAATGTTAAAAAATTCTTGACAGTTCAAAGTTCTCTACATTCTAATGAAGTTCTATCAGTTCTCCATACAAACATTTCCTACGGGTCAGCGTCGAAGAAGGTGCACTGCAGGCCACATCATCATATTTGAGCATTAATATTTCTTTATTACTACACATCAACTACAGCACTAGGAGTACACAGCAACTAGTAGCAAAACTAGAAGAAATAACCAGATTGAGTGTACACCAATATCATCAGGAACATGAGTATAACAACCATCTTGCTTTAATGGGATACAATGACACAGAATAATTACTAGGATACAGTAACACATACACATTGTTGATTTAACACGTTTAGAAACAGTCTAGTGTGTATATTGTACTCTGCAAGGCTTGATTTAACACACTGAGGAACATTATTGATTAAGCAAGCATGTTCCGAGATTCAGCAAGCAGCAGTCATTGCAGAATAACAATGTGAAGAAACAAACAGAGAGGATCCACAGAAGGTTGTACCGATCAAGCATCTTCACGCGTGCACCACCACATGCCGACGCGGAACAATCAAGCGGTTCCCTGTCAGACCACTTTGTACGCTTTGTTCTGGGGAAAGAACTGGGGCTGCGGAAGCTCGACGACTCTGTCGGCGAATCATCCAAGCCCTGCTCACAACGAAATTGCACAGGGGTCACACTAAGAACAACATATTTCTCAAGTTCAGAACAAAAAGCTCCCAGGAAGCTTGTGAGTGCGTGGATGTGGACAGCTAACTCGCTACTACCTAGACAAGATCCTAACAACCTGCACCATCCAAAAGGAGCCCCACCAGATGAGGGCAAGCAATCAAGGAGAGCAAAACACTGACTAAAACAGCATCCAGTGCAATGGATGTGACTTGAAGCTGTAGTACTAGATATGACCCAAACACAGTACTAACATTCAGTATATCTACTTGCTCACTGATGCATTTACTTGATTTAACCACATCAGCATCCCAGTGAACTCGTCAGACTACCACACCGGTTGAGCTGCGGCACTGGTGCTCAAATTGGAACTCAAATCTAGAAGTGACAGAGAGAGAGAGAGGGGGGGCGGTGGAAGATTGGTCGGGCGGACGTACTCTTGGCTTGGATGGCGTCCTGCAGATCCGCGACTTTGTTCTGCGAAATCGTGCCCAGGAATCAGTCCAAGCTCGAGCCTGTCCCCAGCAGGTTCGACGAGATCTCATAATAAACCCTCAAAACGAGGACCGAGATTTCCCGATGACGGAGCTGGCAGAGAGGAGCGTACCGAGTCCTCACGGCCGCTCCGGGACACGACAGAGACCTTCATGCTTCCTCCGGCGTCCCTCCGCTGGTGGCTTCAGGCAGCAGCGGCAGCGGCAGCAAGGCGAGGCGAGGTCCTTCCCTGGAACCTGTGGTGTGGAGGTGGAGAGGAGGGGGGCAGAGGGCTGAAGGGTGGAGGAGAAGGGGGCGACTGGGTGGTGGAAGGGATGGGCGGTGGAGAAGGAATCAGATCGGGAAGGGGGCGGCGGCGAGGAGATGCGGACGAGGGAGGAAGGGGGCGACGGGGGAAGGGGTTGATCTGAGCTAGGGTTTGGGCTGCGGGCGGGGTTATCTTCTTTTCTTTTTTTTTCTTCTTTTCTGTAGATAGATGGATGGATGGATGTGGGATGGAGAGATGGATGGATGGATGGATGGACGCCATGTCATCGATCCGTGGACAGAGTTATGATTGGTTCAGAAAATCAGTGATGTAAAATAGTTTTCAAATACTAAAAATAGAGGGATTTTATGAAGTAGCTATCAAAAATATTTTTCAAAAGGGCACCACACGAACTTTCACTAGAGTTAGACCATATTTTATGGATTAGGACCAATTTGTATGCACTTTTCATATTTCTAGCTACTTTTAATCATTTTTTGAGTGGCAAAAATGTTTTTTTTGTGAAGAACCCACCAAATAATTGTTGCAAAATTGCACCAAATCAATTTTATAAAATATTAGGCCATATTTAATGCACAATTGACCAAATGGCTGGATGTCAAAAGTTTTCATCCACCTCTCGTGAAAAAGACAAATTTCTGCAGGTTTAGCTGGAAGCGGGTTAAATTTGAACTGCAACCCCCTCATAGTTTGCTCGTGATTTTTTCCAAAAAACATTTTTAGGTACAAAAGTAGCTATTTCATTAGAGAAACACCAAAAAAATTCCAAGATTCAACCACTAGCTAGGAACGGTCATTCCCGCCGTTTTGACCGCATTTTGAAACGGGCATAAAAAATTCAAAAAAACAAAAAAATGGAAATCCTCCGCATTGTGTCACTATATGTGGCCAAGTTCCCAGCAAAAATAACAAACTTGTAAAAAGGCAATTATTTTAAAAAAGTGTTCTCAAAAATGAGCTATCAAGTGTGAAGATTCATGGCTATCAAGCCAAATGATTAATCTTATGGCCACATTCATGGCATAGTTTGTTCAAATGATCTCATATTATGCACAAGGGTGCATCTTGGAATTCCAAACAATGTTTCCTAAGGGAGTTTTCATTTTCATTGCACGGAAAATTCATTTTCCATTTTCCGAGTGCCCGAAAGGAGGTTTTTTTGTGAAGGGCCTACCATATATTTGTTGCAAAATTGTACCAAATCAATTTTCTAAAATACTAGGCCATATTTAATGCACAATTGACCAAATGGTTGGGTGTCAAAAATTTTGATCCACCTTTAGTGAAAAAGACAAATTCCCGCCGATTCAGCTGGAAGCGGGTCAAATTTAAACTATAGCTGCCTCGTAGTTTGCTCTTTATTTTTTCTAAAAATCATTTCTAGGTACATAAGTATCTATTTAATTATAGAAACACCAAAAAAATTCCAAGATTCAACCACAAGCTTGGAACGGTCATTACTGCCGTTTTGACCGCATTTTGAAACAGGCATAAACAATTCAAAAAACATCAAAAAAAATGGAAAACCTCAGCATTGTGTCACTATATGTGACCAAGTTTCCAGAAAAAATAATAAACTTGTAATACGGTAATTATTTTAAAAAAGTGTTCTCAGAAATGAGCTATCAAGTGTGAAGATTCATGGCTTTCAAGCCAAATGATCAATCTTATGGCCGCATTCATGGCATAGTTTGTTAAAATGATCTCATATTGTGCACAAGGGTGCATCTTGGAATTCCAAACAATGTTACCTAAGGGAGTTTTCATTTTCATTGCACGGAAAATTCATTTTCCATTTTCCGAGTGCCCAAAATGAATTTTTTTTGTGAAGGACCTACCATATATTTGTTGCAAAATTGGACCAAATCAATTTTATAAAATAATAGGCCATATTCAATGCACAATTTACCAAATGGTTGGGTGTCAAAAGTTTTGATCCACCTCTGGTGAAAAAGACAAATTCCCGCCGATTTAGTTGGAAGCGGGTCAAATTTGAACTGCAGCTGCCTCATAGTTTACTATTTATTTTTTCCAAAAATCATTTATAGCTACATAAGTACCTATTTAATCATAAATACATGGTTTGGTGGCGATACGTCGAGGTTTGGGTGGTGGTCGAGGCCCCCAACTCTAGAGCGCGTAAACTCGCATGCCCGCCGCGTGGTCACCGCGTGACCGTGGCGTTGCCATGTGTTCTGGGCAGCCTAGGCATGTCTAGTGGGTTGGGAACTCCCCAGATAGGTGCTAGGAAGAAAATTACAACATAACATTCTCACGAGGAGACCGATCGATGCTCAAACATGAATTAGCAGCCAAGTGTTTGATTAGCGGTACGCGAAATTTACATGGCTAATGGGCGTGAGTTTTGGCTGACGATGATCAGTTACTAAGACGACCATCTTCACAAATTTTCATCTCAAAAGGAGGAACCTAGGTGGTACTTGCTTTGCAAACTACCACACTGGACATAACTACAAATGTTGAAGCTCGGCTCAAAATAATGAATGGATTGAGCTGGCATTTGGTGGAGGATGGTTATTTGGGCATAGGAAAGCACTGTAAAAAATGGATACTATTTGGACATGCCAAAGTGGTACTTCCTTCAAAAACTGCTGCTCTGAACAGAATAGGAAAATGAATATTGTTGAGTTATTTTTGAACTAGGCAAGGAAGGTTTTTGACATATTTGATGAATATATGATCCAAACAATTTATGAGAATTATTTGGGAGTTTTTGGAATAACAGAAATATAGGTTGCTTCACAACCTAGGGCAAAAAATGCCACATGGACATGACACATAGGCAAAATTGATGAGATGGCGCCTAGTCATCACAACCCACAATAATCTACAAGGCTATGACCATCTATATTGGTTGTTAACAACTAGAAATAAGGCAGCGGATCAGCCCTGTTTGCTTTGTGACCATTTCGTCTAAGGAAATTACGACCTTTCTGACCAAAATGGTCGCAATGGTCTAGGGTTTGGAGCCCACCGAACAGCTTTTGACCAATTGGTCTCAAATGGTCATAGATCTATGACCAATTCTTCCAGGATCACTGACAGAATGTCACTAGTTGACATATTTCTTGTAGTGCGTCGCCACCCCGTCGTCGCCTCGCCGGTGATCTAACCCCGGCCGCCATGTCCACACACACACATGTACATACTACACACACATACATTATAGAATTTTAGTTATAGAATTTTTTTTGTTTTTTAGTTATAGAAATGTTAGAATTTATTCTGTCTTGTAGTTACAGAAATATTATTAGAAATGTTAGTTATATAGAAATGTTATAAATTTTTCCTGTTTTTTAGTTATAAAAATATTAGAAATGTTAGTTACATAGAAATTTATAAAAAAATTTGGTTTTTAGTTATAGAAATATTTATAGAAATGTTAGCAATTTTTCTGTTTTTTAGTTATAGAAATATTAGAAATGTTATAGAAATGTTAGTTATATAATCAGAAACGTTAGAAATTTTAGAATTAGTTTTAGTTAGATGAATTAGATTAATGTCAAATTGTTAGAATTTGCCTATAGAATTTTAGTTATCACAATCCAATCAATTAAAAAATGTAACTTTTTGCGGGCATATAGTATTTGTTCTCGACGATATGCCCGGCCCGCATACTTGCCGTCGACCCGTTCGTGACGACATCATGCTTCAGAGGACCCATGTCCGGTACTGGGCTCCGCCGGACTGGTACTGGGAGGTGCTCCCTGGAGGGGTGCGCCGCTTGGTGAGGAACCCGGCCTCGGGTCCCGTCGTCGACCCTAATCTCCTTTGGTGGCGTTCGCATGGGCCATATTCGGTGCAGAGGCAGCCGGCCCCGCCGGAGGTGGTGCGTCGCCGTGTCAGGGAGGAAGACGAGCACGTCCATCACTACATGGCTGTGATGGACGACGTCAGGTTCTCCACTACTTGGCAGGTTCTTTGGGCAGATGACCGGAGATATGATCCTGTGATGGTTCCTTCTCTTTGGGTGTCCACCGCCCGCGCCCCAGGAACCGCCAGTGGCGCCCTAGATTCTTCTGCAGTACTCGATCTTTATTAGGTACCTAGCCAGTGATGTATTCGATATATAATATTGGAGACGATGTATTCGAGATTATATATATTATTAGAGACGATGATGTATTCGAGATTATACATTAATTGAGACGATGCATATATATTATATATTATATGATTCAGTTTTTCCTTATTGATTGCATCCATGCATTGTAATTTGAATACTAAATTGTTCTATATTTCTTCTGTATTAGTTAAGTAAAAGCTATGGCGGACAATACCGGCAGAGATAGAGAAGAGGAATTGTTCAACATCATACGCAGCCCTGGCAGGCTAGATGATCTGAATGAAGCAGATGACGACTCCCAATATCTGAACAATACTGGAGAGGGTGATGAAAAGATATTCGATCTCGACGACCGAGCAGATGAAGTCATGAACTATGATTCTGATTATGATGACACAAACAATGTTTATGATGACACATAGAATGTTGATCTTCAAATGACAAAGACTACCGGTGAGGTATATTTATGTAAGCAGGCATCTGGTAATGATCATATGTTCTATTTTATTTGAAGATATATTAACAAATCGATCTTCCTTCTTTCAGCCCTCCGGATCGAGCAAATCTGCTTCTACAGACAGCAGGACAAAGCAAGGCCCAGGCAAAAAGTTGAAGGACAGTGTAAAGTACAACATCGACTCCATCAAACCTAGTGGCGAACCCCGATCGCCTAAGAACATTGCAAACAAGTGGACTCGTCAGTGCGGAGTTCTTGTGAAGGACATACTCCCGACCTCCATTCAAGAGTGGAAAGAGCCAAAAACTAAACGTCCAGGTGTTACTTGGGTCAACGACAGAGCAAAAAAAACCTTTGGGATTCTCTGATGGAACATTTCACCGTACCAGATTATTTCCCTAAAGCAGATGTGGACAAAGTGAAGGGCGCTGCTCTTAAGAAGATGGCAATTGCATTCAACACCCACAGGAACACTGTATGGGCCAACTACCTCGCTGCAGAAAGGAAGACTCCAGAATTCACGGGAACACTGGAGAAGCAAAGAGAACACTGGAACGGTTTCGTGAAATTCAAGGATTCAGAATTATCTAAGGAACGGTCGATAAAAAACAAGGCCAATGCCGCAAAAAAGACGCAGTTCCATAGGCTGGGTCCAGGTGGCTACGCGGTGCCAATGCCTAATTGGGATAAGTCTGAGCAAGAGACGGAGGATGCAAGGGTTACTCCGGTTACTAGGAGCTGGCCCCCTAGGTGCAGAACTTGGTTCTATGCGCATGGGGGGCGTTGGACCCGAAGACAGGCCTGGTTTCGCAGAAGACAAGTCTAAAAGGAGCCAAACAAAAGATACTTGACGGAATAGAAGAAGCTCGAACGGTGGTGTTCACGCCCGACAGAGAGAACGACGAGCTTACGTGCGCCCTGGGAAATCCTGAACACCCGGGAATAACACGAGGCAAGGGTGTTATTCCCTGGTATGAGGGCTTTTCGGACTGGAACGACGACTACAGGTCCCGTGCAAGAAAGAAGATGGAGGAGGAGAAGAAGAGGAAGCTGGAGGAGGAGCAGAGGAAGTAGGACGCAGAACGCCTTCAAGGCCTAGAAGCAAGGCACGCGGACTTGGCACTCAAATTCCAGCAGCAACAATAGCAGATTGACTCACTTAGCCAGGAAAGGGGGTCTCAACAGTGGCATCAACAAGCAGATGATCGTCCATCATTGGATAGCACCGTCCCATCCATGCCAAGAAGCAGCGTTGGTTCTGCCCCGGGCAACACACTGCTGGATACATACCACCCTGTGGATGACATCATAGAGAACACTAACTGTGAGCTACACTCCAAAATGAAGAACATATCCATGAAGGTGGCGGACGGCGTTGCTTTCACAATTACCCCTGAAGCAACCTTCCATTGCATCCCGATTCCAGAGGGCTATGCTCATGTCATGGTTGATGAAGTGGTGGAGCCATATGGATGCTAGCACTTGACATTGCTGGAGGTGATGACGAGCGCACACTTGGAGAGGCCGTACATCGTATCATCCTATGGAGAAAGGATTGCATCATCTTTCCAAGTCCACCGACACCGCATCGTCTGCCGACACCGCGTCATCTGCCGACTCCTCCTCGAAGTCCGCCACCGAGTCAGCAGACTCCCACTCCTCCAAGTCCACAAACGCGTGAGCCGACTCCTCCTCGAAGTCCGCCATCGATTCAGCAGACTCCCGCTCCTCCAAGTCCACGAACGTGTGAGCCGACTCCTCCTCGAAGTCCGCCAGCTCCTCCAAGTCCGCGAACGCGTGAGCAGACTCCTCCTCCTTCATGTCCGGCACAGCGTCAGGCCACTCCTCCTGCTTCAAGTCTGGCACAACGTCAGCCACGTCAGTCGTCTCCGCCGTCTCAGCAATCGCAAAAGAGACACGCCGCATCTATGGTGCGTAGCAGTACGAGTCGAGGTAGTACAGGAAGTACATGCGGAGACAAGCGATATAAATATGGTCCAAGCCTTGCTCCTCTTCCTCAGAGGCCTTACGACATGATCGAGTAGCAAAACGCAGCCATAGTGCAGGCCCAAGTGGATGCCCATTTTGGACCAAAACCGGCACCACCGCCAAAGGAGAAAGTGTGTGAGAAAACGATTGACCACTTCATTCGTATGGCTAGAGCACCAGCTCCCAAGCCTGTTGACTCAGACTATGAGCGCCAAATCAGTAAGCTACATCGAGCACGACTATAGAAGGAAGCGAGCTCGAGCTCGAGCCAACAACCAGCTGGCAAAAAATGTGGGAAAACTGTTCCCCATCTGGGAGAACAGGCGGCGCAAGCGATCCCCCCGCTTGTTGTGCCAACAACACATGAGAGGAGTACACGCTCCCAATATTAGTGTGGGCAAACCGTTAGCGTTCCCCAGCTGGGCGATGTGGTAATAACGAAGAAGCATATAATGCATGCTGAAATGCTCAAGGTCTCTGTTGGACAACTCCTCGAAATCGAGCCCATGTCTTCACTTAGAGAATCGGAAATAAAACGTAAATATGTCCGGGGGCAACCTTTGGTCCATCCAGACAAGGTCAAGAACCTCCCAACGAGAATGTATGAATTGCATCAATGGTACATGAACATTACCAAGATTTCCAATCGAGAGTCCATCATGGTGAATGTCAAGCGTGAGCATTACTACCATGAGAAAGCTCTGGCCGTTGAGTATTTAGAACTATTTCAGTTATACAATCAAGACGCACTCGACAAGTCTATCGTCAGTTGCTATTGTCTGTAAGTGATTTCTTTCTGTAATTTAAGTCTCAAGCTAGCTATGTAGTGATAATTTTGATCAATCATTATCCTCACTATATTCTTTTCTATGGTATTATATGCAGGATGAAGATCTATGAAATGAAAAAATCTGGACACTATGGCATTGGGTTCATTGACCCAAATACCATTAATGAGTACACATGGAATCTTGCAGATTATCAAGCAAGTGTAGAGGAAAGCATGCTAGAGTTCTTGAAGCTCCTTAATAACAATGAAGATATAGATACTACTTCCTTACAACTTCATGTGAGTCACACTGTCTTGTAATACAAATTCTG
This sequence comes from Triticum aestivum, assembly GCF_018294505.1. Lineage (NCBI taxonomy): Eukaryota > Viridiplantae > Streptophyta > Magnoliopsida > Poales > Poaceae > Triticum > Triticum aestivum. The sequence continues at coordinate 776,801,113 of NC_057801.1, forward strand.
TTTTTGCTTACTAGCTAGCTAGATGTTAATAATCAAGTGTATACGGTTTACGGTAGTTGATTAATTTTATGCACCTGCCCGCTTAATTAAGACATGCAAACGTGTGCGCATGCAGTTTCCACTGGATCTTGTTAGACATTAAAGTTGAGGAAGGAAGAGTTGAATTACTGGACTCATTACTTAAAGAAGATAAAGACCACACCATCGTGAAGGGGATAGTCAACAGGTAATTTCAATCATTATTAACTATATCTCGGCCTATTATTAGTTCGTCATTTCCTGATATGAACTATTTAATAACCCCTTTATTAATTTTCTTTGCCGGCGGGCAGGGCATGGGCAAAGTTCATCAAGGTGACTCCAGGCAAATGGGCAAAAAAGTTGTTTTGGCATCGACCAAAGGTAAGTAATTAAGTAGTACTAGCTAGCTACCATCTCTTTAATTCTTGTTCAATATTATTAATTAATTATAATGCTGGATTAATCATTATCTGATTCAATTCCATTCTCATAAAGGCCCTGAAGCAGGCGCCGGGGAATGATCTGTGTGCATTCTACGTTTGCGAGAACATTCACATGATGGCATCCGAAAGGAGCAGATCTGATAGACAGGTCTGGGTAGGTTTGCCAGAACACTATTCACACATTATCGATATCTAGTCACACAACTAATACACATGCATATTGATCTCCTTCTTAACAGTTCAGAGAGGTGCGGGATAAGCTCGTACCAGCGGACCGCATTTTTGCTCGATCAGGTCATAGATCCCAAAGGAGAATACTATTACCCGCAAGGAGGCGCCGAGTTAGTCGTGGGCGCAGTGGTGTCGTAGTAGTGGTGCGCGAGGAAGTAGATGATGTTGACGACGCGTCGTGCCGGGGTTGCCAACCCTGGGGACACATCGTAGACGAAGGCACGCGTCGGTGTTGCCAGCACCGGGCATGCGTAGATAGACGAAGACAAAGTTGACGAAGCGCCGCCCAGGCTTGACAGGCCCAGGGACACGTCGTGGATGAAGGCACGCATCAGTGTTGCCAGCACCGAGCAAGCGTAGACGAGGGACCTGCCTGAGCTGTACGCCATGTCGAAGAAGTCAGAGGGGCCAGCAGAGAAGAACTCGACGATGATTGCGGCGCCCATCGGCACGGGGCCGATGTCACCAATGGCGGTCGGAGTAGATGAAGTGGTCGGGGTAGATGACGGCGACACTGGCGACAGGCTGGTGCTTGGACGAAGACCAAAGGGGGTGGACGGGCGGCACGGCGGCTACGAAAGTAGCGGTGGCGGCGGGCAAAGAAGAGCAGCGGCGACGGCCTGACGGCGGCGGCGGCAGCCAGGTTAGGAGTGCGACGGCGGTGCTCGAAGTAGGCGAAGAACCCTGACAGCGTGATGAAGACCGGCGCGGACCGTGGCGTTCCCGCGCCAAGGGAGACGGTGCGGCGCATACCACGGGAGGTCGACGCGCGGTGACGGCAGAGTGGACAGCGGGCCGCGGCGCTACGGCCCGTTGGGGCGACGCAGCGGCGGCGGGCAGGTCCGGGTGACGGCGGGGACCGTGGGCTGCGGCGCGACAACCCGAAGGGGCGGCGCGACGGCGGAGCGCTGGTCGGTGCAACCGCGGGGACGGCCTCGGGACGGCGGCGTGGACCGCGTCCACGCTCGCTACGGCCCGACGAGGCGACGCAGTGGCGGTGCGAGGGTCGGTGCAGCCATGGGGACGGCCTGGAGCGGACGGCCCCGGGGCAGCGGTGGACTGCGGGCCGCGGCACTATGGTCCGAAGGGGCGACGCTGCGGTGACGCGGGTCGGTGCAACCGGGAGGAGAACCACGGGGCGGCAGGCGCTGCGGCCCGACGGGGCAACGCAACGGCAGCCCGTTGCTCGATCGATGGAGGGGCGCACTGAACTCGGGACAATTTTCACGTGACCTGCGGAGGCGCGCGCAACGGACGGGCCAGGTTGGTCGCACGGCGTAGATGAGGCGGATCGCGGCGGAAAGCGGGTGATCAAGCCGATCGCGCGCAAGGACGGGGACGCCGCTCGATGGAGGCGTGGTGGCGGCGGAGTTCTGGATGAGGCCGGCGACGACGGACGGCGTGGGACGTCAGCACCGGCACCCGGGCTGCCAAAGCAGCACCGACACCTGGGCAGCGAGGCCCGAGCGACCAACGGAGCTGCGGCGCCCGAGTTTGAGGCAGCCGACGAGCCTGACAGCCAAGGACGAGGCCGGCGAGGTAGACCGCCGAGCCGCCGTACAGCCGCGGCGCAGGCGGGTGACGTGGATCGATCGGCGGGCCGGCGCGCGAGCGACGGCTATAATTGGCCATCGCATGGCGCGAAGCCGCTGGGTCAGGGCGATGCAGGTTTCCCGGTTAGAGCAGGACGGTGACGGCAGGCGCAGGGCGACGGGCGGACCGACGCGCAAACGGCGGCTGGCCCTTATGGGCCGCCTCGGCGCGCGTGGCCGCTGGATCGGAGGAGAAGCCGGCTGGTCGCGCCGGGGTCGGAGTAGAGGCGCTCGGGGTCGATGGCAGCAGTGGGCGACGCAAACCGATCAAGAATAGATTGGAAAACCAAAAAGAAACGCCGATCAGCCGATCGGCGCGAGAGAAAACCTCAATCAACAGATCGAGAAAAAGACTCTCTAGAGCAGCCGGTCAACACGACCGGCGGACGAACCCTAGGTACGGGCGGCGCAGCCTCCGGCGGCGGTCATGGAGGCCGACCGCCCCAGGGGCGGCGCGCGGGTGCGGAAGCGGCGACGGCTAGGGTTTAGAACCCGAAAACTGATACCATGTTAGAAGGGAGAGAGGAAGATGGTGGAATTGTTCGTCCTATTGCTTGAGCCTCGTGGGCATATATATAGAAATATAATGATCAACTTAAAGTACAAGACAAGCCAAAACTAATCCTAGTCTATCTAGTCTTTCCTAATAATCAATATACTCAACACTTATTACCTTGTCATTTTTTGAATTGTTCGTGATCACTGTTTTGACGCATGTGTTACTGCTTACTGGTTGACTTCTAATGTGTTGTACACTGTTTGGACTAGAGCAGAGATTTTGATTGCTGACGTGCAGTTTGGATTCGCTTCCCGCACAGAGGAACACGCTCTGCTTGTTCTGCCACTGCAGCGAGTCGGTTCTGACTCGACCCTGACTACAAGTTAGCGACCATGAGGCCTTTATTCTCCACTGCGTCGCGTGCACAACCGCTGGGTTTCCTGCTACAAGTGCCTTTTTTAATTTCTCTATACGTCAGTTTCCCTGTGGAGCTAGTAAACATTGAGCTGATTCCTACTGTTATGTTCATTTGTTAGGTTTTCCTCGATGTCATTCATGTTGCCCCTACCTTCTCTTCTCTGAACTCCACAACGGCGAGGATGATGCATTTCCACATGCCTCCCATTCACAACCAGTCCAATGGTCCCACCCATTAGAATCTCTCTCTCTCTCTCTCTCTCCTCCGTTCATGTTACTTGCCAGCAAGGGCTATCCTGATAGCATACTTAGAGGCTACAAGCCTACAAGAACTAGACTACAACGCAGTGTATGGAGTGCGGCGATAGAGCACTCGTCCTCTGCCTACTCCCGTTTGTGCTGAGCAATTGGAGATCGACGCGGCGACGCGGCGACTGGCTCCGCTGGCAGGTCGGGGAGGGGCACCGTATTAGGCAACAGTCGTATACGGAAACAGGCCCTTCTTTGCACCGGTAAGTTCAACGATGCCTGCCTGATGTTCCATTGGCACATAACCGCCAACAAGGCGGTACGTAACACGTCAACATGTAACGGCGTCGATCTTGCGTCCAACGGAAAAATAACCCCCAGCTGCCCCTGCCCCGCCAGTGGGGCCTCCGACTTAACTCGGCTTTAAGGCAGGGGAAAAAAAGGAAAGCATATCCCATAATCCGCCGCACAAGCTTGCAGGCATGGCGATGGCAGAGGCAGAAAGCAATGGCTTCGAGTTCCTGTCAGATTCCGTCGACAGGTATGTTTGGTACACTTTGTAGAAGCGCTTCACACTTCAGATCCAAAATCAAGTACACAATGCATATTTCAATTTTGCACCTAATATTTTTAGGGGATCTAGTAACATTTCTTGTGCACATTCTCCATTTTTTCGGAAATTTTTGAAACATTTAAAATTATGTTTAAACATTGCAGCACCGATAGTACCCTAAGGCTGGTAGCACATGATACCTCCTCGCCGCCAAACCCCCGTGTACTACGGATCCGACAACGAGCGACGATCCAACACATGTGAAGATGCAACAGCAATAGGGGTCAACCAGCGAGAAAGGAGGATCAAGAAGAAGCCATTGCACATCTCGATACGCTAAAGCCAGCGGTCCGCCGTGGTCAGTGACGACCATCACTACCACGCGGTGGTCGCCATGTCGTGACACACATGCCGCCACCACCACACCACGCACGACGCCGCCGAGAGACCCTCTCACCGCGTCGCCGAACCCCATGTTCGCCCGCCACTCTTCTCGACCCCCGCTGTCCCATGGCAGCCAAGACTAAAAACGGATGGTGAGAACCCCTCTGCCGCCCAGCCCTCCAGGCTTCGGCCTACAATGTTCCGATCAACAAGGAGGAGGGAAAGCTGCGAACGAATTGAGATAAACGAGTGCTACGGTTTCTCCCCAATTGCCCACGGTGGCGATGCGACAAAGTCGATGCGTCTAATGTCTCGACTCATTTCTTTTACAAGTTTTCTAATTTGTCTGTGAGAAATATACACCTCTCTCCCACATCGTCCCACATGCAACACGCTTCTGATGCATCGATTTTCGAGTCCATTATCGAGTGAAGTTTCTATGTTAGCCTGACCTAAATAACTCTGTGTGTTCAATATTTTTGCTTCAAACAAAAAAAAATTATTCTAAACGATTTTTCTGATTCCAGAAGTCCGTTCACGAAGCCACAACGCTGTATGCATTTTTATTAGCGGAAAATTGGGACGACGTGTCATTGCACTGGTCTCCCCCATGGCCCCACAAAGAGTCATGGGTTAGGCTGGTCACAATGGGCAGGAACATAAGATAGTAACTTACACACTTCCCTAGACTATGTTACTACCTCCATAGTGAATAGAAACATCTATGTAGTGTCATGCAACTATGTATTTATTAGGTTATAGACTCATTGTTTCTTGGAGTGTGTGATGTTTCGGTAACTTAGCTAGTTACCACAAGCACCCCTCTCTTCATTAAATACGTGCCACATAAGTAAAGTTGTATTGGTGTGTGTGATGTTACTTTTAAATTCCTCTCCACTGTGACCAGACTTAACCCGCTTATCGGCTGCAGATCGAACGTATTAAAAAAATCCATCCAGTCTCCCGTTTCCCTTCCCATTAAAAAAATCCATCCGTCCGTGCTTCCGGTACAGGTTGCTACAAACCTTAACGTCGCCGCTATCCACTAACGACCATCCCTCCACTATGTACAAACGTCGTCCCTCTCCCATCTCCCTTCCCATTAAAATATCTGTATATTACTGCTGCAGTATACGCCACGCGCTAATTCTCTGTACCCCGATGGACGACAGCCGATTCCGTGAGCAGGCGCGGACGAGCGCTCTTGCGAATTATCGGCAGTGTATGCTCCTTTATAAGTTCTAGACGTGCTTAGACGGAGGACGGTAGGTAAGCACATAATTTCATCTTATTGGTGTTGCTATCAGGTCCTATAGTATGCGCCGTACTCGTACCTGGGCCTTAATTTCCCTTTCTCCCAAGAGGTTCTGGTACACATGTGATCAGCTTCAGGTGTCCCAAAAAAAAGTATCTGCTTCATTGTGTCATCTCACCCTACTAGGCTGTACACTGAACAGTGATTATCCAAGCTG